>NC_071997.2:15659609-15962639 GCF_028885655.2 Pongo abelii | reverse complement strand
AGAATGCAGTGTTGTGGAGTTGAATGGAATGGAGTGGTGTGGAATGGTTTGGAGTGGAATGGAATGGAGTGCTGTTTAGTGGAATGTCATGGAATGCAATGGAGTGTAGAGGACAGGAGTGGAGAGGAGTGGCGTGGAGTGGAGTGGAATGTAGTTGAGTGGAATGCAGTGGACTGGCGTGGAAGGGAATGGGATGCAGTGGAGTGGATTGGAGTGTACTGGAGTGGATTGCATTAAAATATAATGGAATGGGTTTGAGTGGAGTGGAATGGAGTGGAGTGGAGTGGAATAGAGAAGAACGGAATGGAGTGGGATGGAATGGAGTGGAGTGGAGTGGACTGGAGTGTAGTGGAATGGAGGGAAATACAGGGGAATGGAGTGTAGTGCAGTGGAATGTAGTGGAGTGAATTGGAGGGGAGGGGAATGGAGTGGAATGGAATGGAAAAGAATGGAACAGAATGGAAAGGAATGGATTGGAATGGAATGGAATGGAATGGAATGGAATGGAATGGAATGGAGTGGAATGGAATGGAATGGAATGGAGTGGAATGGAATGGAATGGAATGGAATGGAATGGAATGGAATGGAATGGAGTGGAATGGAATGGAATGGAGTGGAATGGAGTAGAATTGAGTGGATTGGATTGGGAAGTAGTGGAAGGGAATGGAATGGAAGGGAGTGGTGTGGAATGGAGTGGAATGGAGTGAAAGGGAATGTAATGGAGTGGAATGGAATGGATGGGAATGCAGTGGACTGCAGTGGAGAAGAGTGTAGTGTAGTGGAGTGGAGTGCAATGGAATGGAATGTGATGCAGTGGAATGGAATGGAGTGGACTGCAGTGGAATGCAATGGCATGGAATGGAGTGGAGTGAAGGGAAGTGAAGTATAGTGGAGTTTAGTGCAGTTTAATGCAGTGTAGTGGACTGTAATGGATTGGAATGGAATGGAATGGTGTAAAATGTAATGGAATATAACAGAATGGATTTGAGTGGAGTGGAATGGAGTGTTGTGGGGTAGAATGGAGTGGAGTGGAATCGTGTGGAGTTAAATGGAATGGATTGGAGTGGAATGGAATGGAATGGAGTGGAGTAGAATGGAGTGGAATGGAGTGGAGTGGAGTGCAGTGGAATGGCGTGGAGTGGAGTGGAGTGAATGGGTATGGAATGGATTTGAATGGAATTGAATGGAATGGAGTAGAATGGAGTGGAGTGCAGTAGAACAGAAGGGAATGCAATGGAATGGAATAGAATGGAATGGAGTGGAGTGGAGTGGAATGGATTGGAGTAGATTGGAATGGAATGGAGTGGAGTGGAATGGAATGGAGTGGAGTGGAATGGAATGGAATGCAGTGGATTGGAAAGGAGTGGAATGGAATGGAGTGGATTGGAATTGAATTGCGTGGACTGGAGTGGAGTGGAATGGAGTGGAACGGAATTGAATGGAGTGGAAAGGAATGGAATGGAATGGAATGGAATGGAGTGGAATGGAGTGGAATGCAGTGGACTGGATGGAAGTGTAATGGAGTGGAATGGACTGGAATGGAGTGGAATGGAATGGAATGTAATGGAGTGGAATGGAATGGAATGAAATGGAGTGGAAGGGAATGGAATGGAGTGAAGAGGAATAGAATGGATTGGAACGAAATGTAGTGGAGTGGAAAGGAGTTGAGTGGAGTGGATTGGACTGAAGTGGAATGAAATGGAGTGGAGAGTAGAGGAGTTTAGTGGAGTGTCATTGAATGGACTGGAAAAGAATGAAGGGGAGTGGAATTGAATGGAGTGGAATAGAGTGGAGTGAAATGGACTAAATGTACTGGAGTGGAACAGAAAGGCTTGGAATGGTGTAGAGTGGATTGGAGTAGAATAGAGTGGATTGGAGTAGAATGGAGTGGATTGGAGTGCAAAGGAATGGAATGGAATGGAAATGAGTGCATTGTAGTGGAATGGAGTGGAAAGGAGTGGAATGGAACGAAATGGAGTGCAGTGGAAAGGAATGGAATGAAATGGAATGGAATGGAGTGGAATTGTGTCAAGCTGAGTGGAGTGGAGTGGAATGGAATGGAATGGAATGCAGTGGAATTGAAAGGAATGTAGTTGATTGGAACGCAATGGCAAGGAAAGAAGTGGAGTGGAGGGAAGTGGAGTGCAGTGGAATGGAGTGCAGTGGACGGGAATGGATTGGAATGGAATGAAATGGAGTAAAATTGAATGGAATGGAGTGGAATGGACTGGAATGGCGTAGAATGGACTGGAATGGAGTGCAACGTAATGGAATAGAAAGGAGTGGAAAGGAACAGAATGCATTGGAGTGAAGTGGAATGGAATGGAGTGGAATGAAATGTAGTGGAGGGGAATGGATTTGAGTGGAGTGGATTGGACTGAAGTGGAATGAAATGGAGTGTTGTGGAGTGGAGTTTAGTGGAGTGTCACGGAATGGATTGGAAAAGAATGAAGGGGAGTGGAATTGAGTGGAGTGGAATAGTGTAGTGAAATGGGCTAGAGTGGAATGGAAAGGCATGGAATGGTGCAGAGTGGAATGGAATGCAGTGGGGTGGAATGGAATGCAATGGAGTGGAGAGGAATGGAATGGACTAGAATGGAGTGGATTGGAGTGGAGTGGAGTGGAGTTCCGTGGAATGGAATGGAATGGAATGGAGTTGAGTGGAGTGGAGTTGAGTGGAGTGGACTGAAATTGAGTGGTGTAGAGTGGAATGGAATGGAGTGCATTAGAATTAATTGGAATGGAATGCAGTGGAGTGCAGCAGAATGGAAGGGAAAGGAGTGGAGTGGAATGGAGTGGACTGAAATGGAGTGGAATGGAGTGGAATGGTGTGGAATGGGTTGGAGTGGAATGGAGTGGAAAAGAATGGAATGGAAAGAAGTTGAGTGGAGAGGTGTGGAGTGGAATGGAGTGGAGTAGACTGAAATGGAGTGGAGTGGAATGGAATGGAGTGAAGTGGAATGTATTGGAGAGGAATTGAGTAGAGTGGAATGGAATGGAGTGGAATGGAATGGAAACGAATGGAGTGGAGTGGAGAGGAATGGAACGGATCAGAGTGGAGTGGAGTGGAATGGAGTAGAGTGGAAGAAATGGAATGGAGTCGTGAGGAATGGAATGGAGCAGAGTGGAGAGGAATAGAGGAATGGAATTCTGTGGAGTGGAATGGAATGAATGGAATGGAGTGAAGTGAAATGGAGTGGAATGGAATGGAGTAGAATGGAGTGGAGTGGAGTAGAAGGAGTGGAGAGCAATGGAAAGAAATGGAATGGAATGGAGTTAAGTGCAATGGAATGGATTGGATTTGAATGGAATGCAGTGGAGAGGAGTGGAGTAGAATGGAGTGGAGAGGACTGGAATGGAGTAGAGTGGAATGGAATGGAATGAAATTGAGTGGAGTGGAGTGGAAAGGAGTGGAGTGTAATGGAACGGAATAGAATGGAATGGAGTAGAGAGGAGTGGAGTGGAGAGGATTGGAGTGGAGAGGAGTGGAACGTACTGGTGTGGAAAGGAGTGGAGTGGACAGGTGTGGAATGGAAAGGAATGCAGTGGAGTGGAGTGGACGGCACTGGAGTGGAATAAAATGGAATGGAATGGAGTGGAGTGGACTGGAGGGGAGTGGAATGGAATAGAGAGGAATGGAATGCAGTGGAATAGAATGGAATGGAGCAGAGAGGACTGCAGTGGAGTGGAATGGAGGGAAATGGAATGGAATGGAGTTTAATGCAGTGGAATGGAAAGGAATGGATTGGAATGGAGCGGAATGGAATGGAATGGCTAGGAATGGAGTGGATTGGAGCGAACTGGAATACAAAGGAGTGGAATGGAAGGGAATGGAATGGAATGGAATGGAATGGAATGGAATGGAATGGAATGGAATGGAAGGGAGTGGAGTGGAGTGGAATGGAGTGGAATGGAGTGGAATAGAGTGGAATGGAATGGAATGGAGTTGAGTGGAATGGACTGGAATGGAATGCAGTGGAATTGAGTGGAGTGGAGTGGACTGCAATGGCACGGAATGGAGTGGAGTGGAAAGAAATGAAGTGGAGTGGAGTTCAGTGCTGTGGAATTGAGTTTAGTGGACTGGAATGCAAAGGAATGGAATGCAATGGAGTAAAATGGAATGGAATACAATAGAATGCATTGGAGTGAGTAGAATGGAGTGTTGCAGCGCTGAATGCAATGGAGTGCTGTGGAATGGTGTGGAGTGAAACGGAATGGAGTGGAGAGGAATGGAATGGAACGGAATGGAGTGGAGTATAATGGAGAAGAATGGAGTGGAGTGGAGTGCAGTGGAATGGAGTGGAGAACAGTGGAGTGGAATGGAATGGAATTGAATGGAATGGAAGGGAGTGGAGTAGAATGGAAGGGAATGCAATGGAGGGGAATGGAATGGAATGCAGTGGAGTGGAGTGGACTGGATTGGAGTAGAGAGGAATGAAATGGAGTGGAGTGGAATGGAGTGGAATGGAATTGAGTGGAATGGAGTGCAATGGAGTGGAATGGAATGGAGTGGAATGGCGTGGAATGGAGTGGACAGGAGTGGAGTGGAATGGAGTAGAATGGACTCGAATGGAGTGGAAAGGAATTGGAATGGAGTGGACTAGATGGAAGTAGAATGGAGTGGAATTGACTGGAATGAAGTGGAATGGAATGGCACTGAATGGAATGAAGTGGAAGGTAACAGAATGGAGTTGAGCGAAGTTGAATGGAATGAAGTGGAATGATATGTAGTGTAGTGGAATGGAGTTGCGTGGAGTGGATAGGAGTGAAGTGGAATGAAATAGAGTGGAGTACAGTGGAGTTTAGTACAGTGACATGGAATCGATTAGAATAGAATGAATGGGAGTGGAATCGAGTGGAGTGGAATGGAGTGGAGTGAAATGGACTGGAGTGGAATGGAAGGGCAGGGAATGGTGTAGAGTGGATTGGAGTAGAATGGAGAGGACTGGAGTGGAAAGGAGAGGAACTGAATGGAAAGGAAGGAAATGGAGTGGAGTGGAATGGATTGGATTGGAGTGGAATGGAATGGAGAGTAGTGGATTGAAGTGGAGTGGAGTGGATTGGAGTGGAATGGAATGGAAAGGAATGGAGTGGAATTGAGTGGAGTTGAGTGTAGTGTAGCATAGTGGAGTGGAATGGAATGGAATGCAGTGGAACTGAATGAAATGTATTTGCGTGAAATGCTATGGCATGGAATGGAGTGGAGTGGAGGGAATTGAAGTGTAGAGGAGTGGAATGCAGTGGAATGGAGTGCAATGGAATGGAATGGAATGGAGTAAAATGCAATGGAATGGAGTGGAATGGAATGGAAAGGAATGGAATGTAATGGACTAAAATCGAGTGCAATGGAATGGAATGGAGTGGAATGGAATAGAGTGGAAGGGAACAGTATGTAGAGGACCGGAATTGAAAGAAATGTAACGGAATGGAGTGGGATGGAGTGGAATGTAGAGGAGTGGCTTAGAAAGGAGATAAAGGAAATGAATGGAAAGGAGTGGAGTGGAATGGAGTGGACTGGAGTGGATTGGAGTAGAATGGAATGGAATGGAGGGGAATTAAATGGTGTGGAGTTTAGTGGACTGGAGAGGAATGGAATGGAGTGGAGTGGAATGGTTTGGAATGTAATGTTGTGGAGGGCAGTGAATTCGAATGGAATGGAGGGGAGTGGAGTAAGAGCAGAATGGAATGAAGTGGAATGGAGTGGAATAGAATGAAAAATAAGGGAGTAGAGTGGAGTGGAATGGAGAGCCCAGGACTGTCATGTACTGGAGAGGAATGGATTGGATTAGAGTGGAATGGAATGGAGTGGAGTGAAATGGATTCGAATGGAATGGAGAGGAGTGCACTTGAATGGAATGGAATGGAGTGGAGTGGAGTGGACTGGAATGCAGTGGAAAGGAGTGGAATGGAGTGGAGAGGAATAGTGTGGAATGGAATGGAATGGAAAGAAGTTGAGTGGAGGGGCGTGGAGTGCAATGGAGTGGAGTAGACTGGAAAGGAGTGGAGTGGAATGGAATGGAGTGGAATGGAAAGGAATGTAATGGAGTGGAATGGATTGGAATGGAGTGTAGTGGATTTGAAAGTAATGGAATGGAATGAAGAAGAGTGGAGTGGCATGCAGTGGAATTGAATGGAGAGGTTTGGAGTGGAATAGAAAGGAGTGGAGTGGAATGCAGTGGAGGAGAGACAAATGGAGTGGAATGGAATGGAGTGGAGTGGAATGGAGTGGAACAGAGACAAATGGAGTGGAATGGAATGGAGTGGAGTGGACTGCAGTGGAATGGAGTGGAATGGAGTGGAATGGAGTGGAAAGGAGTGGAGTGGAGTGGAATGGAATGGAATGGAATGGAGTGTGGTGGAGTGGAGTGGATAGGAGTGGAATGGAAAGGAGTGGATTGGAGTGGAATGGAATGTAGTAGAGTGGAGTGGAATGGAATGGAACTGAATGGAATGAAATGGAATGCAATGGAATGCGATGGAATGGAGTGTAATGGAATGAAGTGGAGTGCAGTGGAATGGAATGGAGTGCAGTGGAGTGGAATGGAAAGTAATGGAGTTGAAAGGAATGGAATGGAGTGGAATGGAGTGCAATGGAAAGGAGTGGATTGGAATTGAGTGGAATGAAATGGAGTGGAATGGATTGGAATGGAGTGCAATGGAATGGACTGGAAAGGACTGGAGTGGAATGGAGTCTAGCGCACTGGAATGAAGTGGAATGGAATGGAGTGGAGTGGAATGGAATGGAGTGAAATGGAATGGAATGGAGTTCAGTGGAGTCGAGTGGAGTGGAGTCGAATGGAGTGGAGTGGACTGAAATGGAGTGGAGTGGAATGGAATGGTGTGGAATAAAATGGAATGCAGGGGAATGGAGAGGCATGGAGTTGAGTTGAATGGAGTAGAATTGAATGGAATGGAATAGAGTAGAAAGGAATGGAATGAAATGGAAAATAGTGGAGTGAAGAGCAAAGGATTGGAATGGACTGGAAAGGAGTTGATTGGACTTGAATGGAAAGGAATGGAGTAGAGTGGAGTGGAATGCAGTGGAGTGGATTAGAGTAGAATGGAATGGAATGGAATGGAATGGAGTGGAATGGAGTGGAGTGGAGTGGATGGAGTGGAGAGATGTGGAATGGAATGGAATGGAATGGAAAGGAGTGGAGTGGAATGGAATGTAGTAGAGTGGAGTGGAATGGAGGGGAGTAGAGTTGAATGGATTTCAGTGGAATGGAATGGAGTGCAATGGAATGGAATGGAATGGAAAGGAGTGGAGTGTAATGGAATGGAGTACAGGGGAGTGGAAGAATTGGAAAGGAATGGAATGGAATGGAATGGAATGGATGGAGGGGATTGCAATGGCATGGAATGGATTGGAGTGGAGGGGATTGGACTGGAGTGGAGTGGAGTGAAGTGGAATGGAGTGTAGGGGATTGCAATGGATTGGAATGGAAAGGAATGGAGTAAAATGTAATGTAAAGTAATAGAATGGATTAGAGTACATGAGAATGGAGTGGAGTGGAATGGAATGGAAAGGAGTGGAGTGGAATTGTGTGAAGTGGAATGCAATGGAGAAGAGTGGAATGGAATGGAATGGAATGGAATGAAGTGTAGTAGAATGGAGTGGAATAGAGTGGAGTGGAGTGCAGTGAAATGGAGGGTAGTGGAGTGGACTGGACTGGAAAGGAATGGAATAGAATGGAATAGAATGGAATGCAGTGGCGTAGAATGTGGTGGAGTGGAGTAGAATGGAAGGGAATGCAATGGAGCGGAATGGAATGGAATGTAGTGGAGTGGAGTGCAATGGATTGGAGTAGAGCGGAATGGAATGGAACAGAGTGGAATCGAATGGAATGGAGTGGAGTGGAGTGGAGTGGAATGGAGTGGAATGCAGTGGAATCAAGTCGACTGGAGTGGAGTGCCATGAAGTGGAATGGACTGGGCTGGAGTGGAATGGAAAGAAATGGAGTGGAATGGAATGGAATGGAGTGGAATGGAATGGAATGGAATGTAGCACAAGTGAATAGAATGGAGTGGAGTGAAGTGGAATGGAATTGAGTGAAATGGAATGTAGTGGAGTGGAATGGAATTGAGTGGAGTGGATTGGAGTGAAGTGGAATGAAATGGAGTGGAGTGGAGTGGAGTTTAGTGGAATGTCATGGAATGCATTGGAATAGAATGAAGGGGAGTGGAAATAAGCGGAGTGGAATGGAGTGGAGTGAAATTGACTGGAGTGGAATGGAATGCAATAGAATGGTGTAGAGTGGAACGGAATGGAGTGGGAAGGAATGGCATGGGATGGAGCGGAATGGAATGGAGTGGAAAGGAATGGAGTGTAATGGAGTGGTGTAGAGTGGAGTGCAGTGGGTTGGAAAGCAATGGATTGGAGTTGAGTGGAGTGGAGTTCAGTGGAGTGGACTGGAATGGAGTGCAGTGGAGTGGAATGGAATGCAGTGGATTGGAATGGATTGGAATGTAATGGAGTGGAGCGCAACAGAATGGATGGGAATGGGGTGGAGTGGAGTGGAGTGGACCAGAATGGAATGGAATGGAGTGGAATAGTGTGGAATGGGGAGGAGTGGAGTGGATTGGAATAGAATGGAATGGAATGGAAAGAAGTTGATTGCAGTGTAGAGGAGTGGAATGGAGTGGAGTAAACTGGAATGGAGTGGAGTAAACTGGAATGGAGTGGAGTGGAATGGAATGGAGTGGAATGGAAAGGAAAAGAATGGAGTGGAGTGGAATGGAGTACAGTGGAATGGAATAGTGTGGAATGGAACGGAATGGAGTGTAATGGAAGGGAATGGAATGGAATGCAGTGGAGTGGAGTGGAATGGAGTGGAATGGATTGGAATGGAGAGAAGTGGAGAGGAATGGAATGGATCGGATCGAAGTGGAGTTTAACGAAGTAGAGTGGAATGGAATGGAATGGAGTGGAGAGGAATGGAATGGAACGGAATGGAGAGGAGTGGAGTGGAATGGAGTGAAGTGGAATGCAGTGGAGTGGTGTAGAATGGAATGGAATGGAGTGGAGTGGAATGGAATGGAGTGAAGTGGAGTGGAAGGGTAGGATTGCAGTCGAATTGAATGAAATGGAATGCAGTTAAGTACAGTGGAATGGAGTGGTGTGTAATGGAATGCTTTCTTGTGGAGTGGTGTAGAATGGAGTGGAGTGGACTGCAATGGAATGGAGTGGAAAGGAATGGAGTGAAATGCAGTGGAATGTAATAGAATGGAGTGGAAAGTAATGGAATGGTGTGGAGTAGAGTGATAGGGAATGGAATGGAATAGAATGGAATGGAATGGAGTTTCATGGAGTATAATGCAGTGGAATGGATTTGAATGGAGTGCAGTGGAGTGGAATGGAATGGAACGAAATGAAGTGGAGTGGAGTGGAATGGAGTGGAATGGAATGGAGTGGAGTGGAATGGACTGGAATGGAATGCAGTGGAGTGGAATGGAGTGGAGAGGAGTGGAATAGAGTGGAATGAAATGAAGATGAATTAAATGGAATGGAGTTGAGTGGAGTGGAGTTGAGTCGAACGGAAAGAAGTGGAGGGGAATGTATTGGAATCGAATGGAGTGGAGTGCAATCGAATGGAATGGAATGTAGTGGAGGGGAGCTGAGTGGACTGGAATGTAGTTGAAAGGACTGGTATGGAGGGGAAAGGAGTGGAATGTAATGGAGTGCAATGGAATGGAATGGAATGGAGTGGAGTCGAATGGAGTGGTGTGGAATGGAGTGTAGGGGAGTGCAGGGTGGCGGAATGGAATGGAATGGAGTCAAGGGGATTGGAGTGGAAAGAAATGGAATGGAAAGGAATGGGATAGAATGGAATGGATAGGAGTGCAGTGGAATGTAGAGAAATGGAATGGAGTGTAATACAAGGGAGTGGAGTGGACTGGAGTGGAGTGGAGTTGAGTGGTATGGAGTGGAGTGGAGTGGAATGCAGTGCAATGGATTGGAATGGAGTGGATTGGAGTGGAAGGGGTGGAGTGCAGAGGAATGGAATGAAATGGAATGGAGTTAAGTACAGTGGAATGGAGTGGTGATAAATGGAATATATTCGAGTGGTGTGGAGTGGAATGGAGTGGAGTGGACTGTGATCTAGTGGAGTGGAATGGAATGGAGTGAAATGGATTGGAATGTAACAGAATGGAGTGGAGTGGAATGGAATGGTGTGGAGTAGAGTGGTAAGTAATTGAACGGAATGGAATGGAGCATCTTGGAGTAGAATGGAGTGGAATGGATTGGAATAGAGTGGAGTGGAGTGGAATGGAATGGAATAGAGTGGAGTGGAGTAGAGTGTAATGGAGTGGAATGGAATGGAGTGGAGTGGAATGGACTGGAAGGGAATGCAGTGGAGAGGAATGGAGAGGATAGGAATGGAATATAGTGGAATGAAATGAAGTCGAATTAAATGGAATGTAGTTGAGTGGAGTGGAGTTGAGTCAAACGGAATGAAGTGGAGTGGAATGGATTGGAATCGAATGGAGTGGACTCCAGTCGAATGGAATGGAATGGAGTGGAGGAGAGTTGAGTGGACTGGAATGGAGTTGAGTGGACTGGAATGGAGGGGAACGGAGTGGAGTATAATGTAGTTCAATGGAATGGAATGGAATAGAATACAGTGAAGTGGAATGGAGTGGTGTGGAATGGAGTCTAGTGGAGTGCAGGGTGGGGGAATGGAAAGGAATGGAGTCGAGGGGATTGGAGTGGAAAGAAATGGAATGGAATGTATTGGGTTAAAGTGGAAAGGAGTGGAATACAGTGGAATGAAGAGGAATGGAATGAAGTGTAAGAAAAGGAGTGGAGTGTATTGGAATGGAGTGGAGTTGAATGGAATGGAATAGAGAGGAGTGGAGTAGAATGCAACGGAATGGAGTGGAGTGGAAAAGAGTGGATTGGATCGGAATGGATTGGAATGGAATGGAGTGGAATTCAATGGTTTGTTGTGGAGTGCAGTGCAATGGAATGGAATGGATTGGAGTGGAGTGGAGTGGACTGGAATGCACTGGAATGTAGTGGAATGGCATGGAATGGAATGGAGGGAAATGGAGTGGAATGGAATGGAATGGAAAGGAATGGAGTGGAGTGCAGAGGAGATGAGTGGCCTCGAATGCATTGGAATAGAGTGGAATGCAGTGGAACGGAACAAAGTGGAATGGAGTGGAATGGAATTGAATAGAATGGAGAGGAGTGGAGTGGAATGCAGTGGAATGGAATGGAATGGAGTGGAGTGGAGAGGAATGGAATGGAATGGAGTAGACTGGAGTGGAATGGAGTGGAGTGGAAAGGAGTGGAGTGGAGTAGAATGGAATGGAATGCAGTGGAGTGGATTGTAATGGAATCGACTGGAATGGAGTGGAATGGAGTGGAATGGAGTTGAATGGAATGGAATGGAGTGGAGAGGAAAGGAAAGGAGTGGAATTGGGTGGAGTTGAGAGTACTGGATTGGAGTGGAGTGGAATGGAATGCAGTGGAATGGAATTGAATGGATTGGAGTGAAATGCAATGGCATGGAATGGAGTGGAGTGGAGGGGATTGGAGTGGAGTGGAGTGGAGTGCAATGGAATGGAGTATAGTGGATTGGCATATATTGGAATGAATGGAATGGAGTAAAAAAGAATTTTATGTAATAGAATGGATTGGAGTGGAGAATAATGGAGTGGTGTGGAATGGAATGGAACGGAGTGTAGTGGAAAGGTCTGCAGTGGAATGCAATGGAGTGGAGTGGAATGGAATGGAATGGAAAGGAATGGACTGAAGTGGAGTGCAATGGAGTGGAATGCAGTGGAGTGGAGTGCAGTGAAACGGAGGGATTGGAGTGGACAGGAATGTAATGGAATGGAGTGGAGTAGAGTAGAATCTGGAGGAGTGGAGTAGAATGGAAGGGAAAACAATGGAGCAGAATGAAATGGAATGGAGTGGAGTAGAGTAGAATCTGGAGGAGTGGAGTAGAATGGAAGGGAAAACAATGGAGCAGAATGAAATGGAATGGAGTGGAGTGGAGTGGAATGGAAAGGATTGGAGTAGAGAGGAATGGATTGGAGTGGAGTGGAATGGAATGGAGCGGAGTGGAAAGGAGTGGAATGGAATAGAGTGGAATGGAGTGGAATTAAATGGACAGGAGTGGACTGGAAATGAGTGGAATGGAATGGAGTAGAAATGAATGGAGTGGAGTGGAATTGAATGGAATGTAATGGAGTGGAATGGAGTGGACAAGAGTGGAGTGGAATGGACTGGAATGGATGGTATGGATTGGAATGGAGTTGAAAGGAATGGAATTGGAAGGAGTGGAAGGGAACGGAATGGAGTGAAGTGAAGTGGAATATAATGGAATGGAATGTAGTGGAGTGGAATGGAGTGGAGTGGAGTGGATAGGAGAGAAGTGGAATGAAATGGATTCGAGTGGAGTGGAGTGGGCTTCAGTGGAGTGTCATTCATTTGATTGGAATAGAAGGAAAGGGACTGGAATTGAGTGGAGTGAAATGGAGTTGAGTGAAATGGACTGGAATGGAATGGAACGACAAGGAATGGTTTAGAGAGTAATGGAATGGAGTGAGGTGGAATGGACTGGAATGGAATGGATTGGAATGGAGTGGAAGGGAGTGGAGTGCAGTGGAATGGAAGGGAATGGAATGCAGTAGAGTTTAGTGGAGTTCAGTGGAGTGGACTGGAATGGAGTGGAGTGGAGTGGAATGGAATGCAGTGGATTGGAAAGGATTGGAATGGAATGGAGTAAAGTGGAGCAGAAAGGAAGTTCTTGGAGTGAAGTGGAGTGGAGTGGACAGGAATAGAGTGGAATGTAGTGGAATGGAGTGGAATGGGGTGTAGTGGAATGTAGTGGAATGGAATGGAATGGAATGGAAAGAAGTTGAGTGGAGTGGGGTGGAGTGGAATGGGGTGTAGTGGAATTGAGTGGAATGGAATGGAATGGAATGGAATGGAAAGAAGTTGAGTGGAGTGGAGTGTAGTGGAGTGGAGTAGACTGGAATGGAGAGGAGTGGAACGGAATGCAGGGGAATGGAACGGAATGGAAAAGAATGGATTGGAGTGTAGTAGAATGGAATGAAGTGGAAAGGAGTGGAACGGAGTGGAGTGTAATGGAGTGGAGTGGAATGGAGCAGAGTAGAATGGACTGGAATGGAATGCAGTGGAGGGGAATGGAGTGGAGTGGATTGGAAAGGAATGGAATGGAATTGAGTGGAATGGAGTGGAGTGGAGACAAATGAGGTGGAGCAGAATGGAGAGGATTGTAGTGCAGTGGAGTGGAGTTGAATGGAGTGGAATGGAGTAGAGCGGAATGGAATGGAGTGTGGTGCAGTGGAGTGGATAGGAGTGGAGTCAATTGGTCAATTGAAGTAGAATGGAATGGAGCAGAATGGAGTGGAATGGAATGGAATGGAGTGGAATGGAATGGAATGGAATGGAATGGAGTGGATTTGAATGGAGTGCAATAAAATGGAGTAGAGTAGAGTGAAGAGGAATGGAATGGAATGGAGTGGAGTGGAATGGAGTAGAATGGAGTGGAGTGGAGTGCAGTCCAGTGGAATGGAGTGGAATGTAATGGAGTGGAGTGGAAAGAAATGGAATTGAGTGGAGTGAAGTGGAATGGAGTGGAGTGGAATGAAATGAAGTAGAGTGGAATGGAATTGTGTGGAGTGGAATTGAATTGAGTGGAATCGAGTGGAATGGAGTGGAGTTGAATGGAGTAGAGTAGGGTGGAATGAAATGGGATGGTAAGGAGTGGATTGGAGTGGAGTGGACTCGAGTGGAGTGGAATGGAATGGAATGCATTGAGGTGGATTGGAGTTGGGTGGATTTTAATGCAGTGGGATGGAATGGAATGAAATTGAATGGAATGGAAAGGAATGGTGAAATGAAATGGGAACTGAGACTGTGTCACTGCACTCTGGACTGTTTGACTAAGTGATATCCTGTCAAAATAAAAGTATGGGGTGGAATAAATTTGAATGGAATGGAATGGAATGGAATGGAATGGAGTGGAGTGGAGTGGAGTGGATTAGAGTGTAGAGGTTTGGAGTGGAATGCAGTGGAATGGAACGACATTGAATGGAATTCAATGGAGTGGAGTAGAGTGGAGTGGAGTGGAATGGATTGTGATTGAATCTAATGGAGTGGAGTGGACAGTAGTGGAGTGGAGTGGAGTGGACAGGAATGGAGTGGAATGGAATGGAAGGGAATGGAATGGAGTGGAGTGGAGTGGAATGGAATGAAGTGTAATGGAATAGATTGGAGTGGAATGGAATGGAATGGAGTTGAGTGGAGAGGAGTGGAGTGGAATGGAGTGAAATGGAGTAGAGTGGAATGGAATGGAGTGGAGTGGAATGGAATCGAATGTAATGGAATGGATTGGAGTTGAATGAAGTGGAGTCCAGTAGAATGGAGTGGAGTGGAAAAGAATGGAATGGAATGGTGGCGACTGGAGTTGAACTGAGTGGAGTGGAGAGGAATGGAGTTGAAAGGAAAGAAATGGAATGTAGTGGAATGGATTTGACTGGAGTAGAATAGAGAAGAGTGGAATGGAATGGAATGGAGTGGAGTGGAAAGGAATGGAAAGGAATGGAGGGGATATGAGTGAAGTAGAATGGAACGGATTGGAATGAAGGGGAATGGAATAGAATGGAGTAGAGTGGAATGCAATGACATGGAATGGAGTGAAGTGGGGTGGAGTGGAGTGGAGTAGAGTGGAAAGGAGTGTTGCGGACAGGAATGCAGTGGAATGGAATTTAATGCAGAGGAATGCAGTGGAATGGAACAGAATGGAATAGAATGGACTGCATTGGAGTTTAGTGGAGTGGAATGAATCTGAGTGGAGTGGAATGGAATGGAATGAAAGAGAATGGAGTGCAGAAGAATGGATTGGAGTGGTGTGGATTGGAACGAAATGGAATGGAGTCGAGTGGAATACAGTGGAGGGGAATGCAGTGGAATGGAGTGGAATATAATTGAGTGGAGTTAAGTGGAATGGAGTGCAATGTACGGGAACGGTGGGGAATGGAATTGAATGAACTGAAATGGAATGGAATGGAATGGAGTTGAATGGAATGGAATGGAGTGGACTGGAGTGGAATCTAATTGAGTGGAATGGAATGGAGTGGGGTGTAATGGAGTGGAGTTGAGTGGATTGGAGTAAAGTGGAAAGAAATGGAGTAGAATGGAGTAGAATGGAATGGAGTGAAATTTGAAATGGAATCTGGAATGCAATGTGGAATGGAGTGCAATGTAATGTGGAATGGAATGGAATGGAAAGTGGAATGGAATGTGGAATGGGATGGAATGTGGAATGGAACATGGAATGGAATGGAATGGAATGGAAAGTGGAATGGAATGTGGAATGGGATGGAATGTGGAATGGAACATGGAATGGAATGGAATGGAATAGAATGTGGAATGGAACGTGGAAAGGAACGGAATGAAATGTGATATGGTATAGAATGGAATGCAATGTGGAATTGAATGGAATGGAATGGAATGCAAGTTGGAATGGAATATTGAATGGAATGGAAAGGAATGTGGAAAGGAATATGGAATGTGGAAATTTGAAATGGAATGTGGAATGGAACGTGGAATGGAGTGGAATGTAATGTGGAATGGAATGGAATGGAAAGTGGAACGGAATGGAATGTGGAATGGAATGGAATGCAATGTGGAAAGGAATGTGGAACGGAATGGAATGGAATAGAATGGAATGTGTAATGGAACGTGGAATGTAATGTGGAATGGAACGGGGAATGGAATGGAATGGGGAATGGAATCTGTAATGGAACGTGGAATGCAATGGAATGCGGAATGGATTGTGGAATGGAATCTGGAAATCAACGCAGAATGGACTGAAAAGGAATTTGCAATGGAACGTGGAATGGAATGGAATACAATGTGCAATCGAAAGTTGAATGGAAAGAGAAGGAATGTGGATTTGAACGTGGAATGGAAAGTGGATTGGAATGCGGAATGGAATGGAATGTGGAATGGAATGTGGAATGAAAAGTAGAAGGGAATGGAATGTGGAATGGAAAGTGGAATGGACTGTGAAATGGAATGGAATGGAATAGAATGTGGAATGGATTGGAATTGAATGTGGAATGGAAAGGAATGGAATGCAGAATGGAATGGAATGGAATATGGAATGGAATGGAATGGAATGGAATGTCGAATGGAATGTGGAAAGAAGCGGAGTGGAATGCCGAATGAAATGGAATGGAATGTGGAATGGAATGGAGAGGAATGGAATGTGGAATTGAATGTGGAATGGAATGCAATGGAATGTTCAATGGAATGTAACGGAACTTGGAATGGAATATGGAATGGAATGGAATGAAATTTGAAATGGATTCTGGAATGCAATGTGGAATGGAATGGAATGGAATGTGTCATAGTATATGGAATGGAATGGAATGGAATGTGGAATGGAATGTAGAATGGAAGGGAATGGCATGTGTAATGGAATGTGGAATGGAATGGAATGTGGTATGGACTGGGGAATGGAATTGAATGGAATGTAGAATAGAATGTGGAATTAATTGTAGAATGGAATGTGGAATGGAATGGAATTGAATGTGAAATGGAATGTGGAATGGATTGGAACGGAATGTGGAATGCAATGGAAAGGAAAGTGGAATGGAACGTGGACTGGAATGGAATGGAATGAGGAATGGAATATAGAAAGGAAAGGAATGGAAAGCAGTATGAAATGGAATGGAATGTGGAATGGAATTAAATGGAATGGAATATGGAATGAAATGGAATGGAATGGAATGGAATGTGGAATGGAACGTTGAATGGAATGTAATGGAATGTGGAATGGAATGGAATGGAATGGGGAATGGAACGTGGACTGCAACGTAGAATGGAAGGGAATGTCCAATGGAACCTGGAATGCAAAGAAGAATGGAATGGAATGGAATGTGAAATGCAATGTGGAAAGGATGGGAATGGCATGTGGAATTGAATGGAATGGAATATGTAATGCAATGCAATGGAATGGAATGAAATGTGGAACAGAATGGAATGCAATGCGGAATGGAATGCAATGGAATGTGGAGTGGAATGCAATATAATGTGGAATGGAGTTGAATGGAAAGTGAAATGGAAATAGAATTTAATGTGGAATGGTATGGAACTTAATGTGGAATGAAACGAAATTGAATGTGGAATGGAACGTGGAATGGAATGGAATGGAATGTGAAATAGAATGTAGAACAGAATGGAATGTGGAATGTAATGGAATGCAATGTGGAATGGAATGGAATGGAATGCAATATTTAACGCAATGGAATGGAGTGGAGTGGAATTTTGAATGGAGTGGAATGTGGAATGTAATGTGCAATGGAATGGAAAGGGATGTGGAATAGAATGTGAAATGGAATGGAATGGAATGTGGAATGGAATGTGGGATGGAAGGTGGAATGGAATGGAATGGAACAGAATGGAATGTGCAATGGAATGTGGAATGTAACATTGAATGGAATGGAATGGAATGAAATGTGGAATGGAATGGAATGGAATTGAATGTGGAATGGAATGTGGAATGGAATCGAATGGAATGTGGAATGGAATTGAATGGGATGTGGAATGCAATGGAATGGAATGTAATGTGGATTGGAATGGAAAGGAATGTGGAATGCAATGGAATGGAATGGAATGTGGAATGGTAGGGAATGGAATGTGGAATGGAATGGAATGGAATGTGGAATAGAATGGAATGGAATGGCGAATGGAATGGAACGGAATGTGGAATGGAATGGAATTTCACGTGGAATGGAAAGGAATGGAATGTGGAATGGAATATGGAATGGATTGGAATGGAATGGAAGGTGGAATGGCATGGAAAGAAATATGGAATCGAATGGAATGGAATATAATGTGGAATGGAAGAGAATGGAATGTGGAATGGAATGTAATGGAATGTGGAATGGAAGGGAATTTTAATGGGATGGAAAGTGGAATGGAGGGGAATGGAATGGAATGGAATGTGGAATCTAATGGAATGGAATGTGGAATAGAAGGGAATTGAATGGAATGGAATATGGAATCTAACGTCGAAAGGAATGGAGTGGTATGTGGAATGGAACAAGGAATAGAATGGAATGGAAAGTGGAATGGAATGGAATGCAATGTTTAATAGAGTGAGTAATGGAAAGGTATAGAATGGAATGGAATGTGGAATGGAATGGAATGTTGTGTGTAATAGAATGAGGAATGGAATAGTATAGAATGGAATGGAATGTGGAACGAAATGGAATGCAATGTGGAATGGAATTGAATGGAATGTGGAATGGAATGTTTACTGAAATGTGGAATGGAATGGAATGGAATGTGGAATGGACTAAGAAATGGAAAGTGGAATGGAATGGAATGGAACGTGAAATGGAAAGTGGAATGCAAAGTGGAATGGAACGTGGAATGGATCGTGGAATGGAATAGAATGGAACTTGGAATGGAATTGAATGGAACGTGGAATGGAATGGAATGGAAAGTGGATTCTAATGGAACGTGGAATGGTGAGGAATGGAACGTGGAATGTAATGGAATGTTGACTGGCGTGGAATGGAAAGTGGAATGGAATGTGGAATGGAATGGAATGGAATGTGGAATGGAATGAGGAATGGAACGTTGAATGGAATGGAATGGATCATGGAATGGAACGAGGAATAGAATGTTTAATGGAATGGAATGGATCATGGAATAGAACGAGGAATGGAACGTGGAAGGGAATGGAAAGGAAAGCGGAATGGAATGGAACGTGGAATGGAATGGAGTGGAACGTGGAATGGAGTGGAATGGAACGTGGAGTGGAAGAGTTTTGAAAGTGGAATGGAGTGGGATGGAATGTGGAATGGAATGTGGAATGTAATAGAACGTAATGGAATGCAAAGTGGAATGGAATGGAAAGTGGAAAGTAAAGGGATTGAATTTGGAATGGAATGTGGAATGTAATGGAATGGAATGTGGAATGGAATGTGGAATGGAATGCAATGTGAAATGGAAATAGAATGGAATGTGAAATGGAAATAGAATGGAATGTGTAATGGAATGGAATGGAATGTGCAATGGAATGGAATGTGGACTGAAATGGAATTGAACGGAACGGAATGGAATGGAATGTGGAATGCAATGTGGAAAGCAATGGAATGTAATGGAATGGAATGTGGAAAGAAATGGGGAATGGAATCTGGAATGGAATGTGTAATGGAATGGAAGAGAATGCAACGTGGAATGGAAGGTGAAATGGAATGTGGAATGTAATGGGGAATGAAATCTGGAATGGAATGTGTAACGGAATGTAAGAGAATGCAACGTGGAATGGAAGGTGGAATGGAATGTGGAATGGAATAGATCGTCAAATGGAATGGAATGGAATGTGGAATGGAATGGAGTGGAATGTGGAATGGAATGGAATGGAATGGAAAGTGGAATGGAATGGACTGGAATGGAATGGACTGTGGAATGGAATGGAATGGAATGTGCAATAGAATGGAATGGAATGTGGAATGGAATGTGGAATAGAGTGGAATGGAATGTGGAATGGGATGTGGAAAGATTTCCAATGAAATCTGGAATGGAATGTTTAAAGGAATAGAATGGAAGGCAATGTGGAAAGGAATGGAATGGAATGGAATGTGAAATGGAACGGAATGAAATGGAATGTGGAATGCAATGGAATGGAATGTGCAACGGAATGGAATGGAATGTGGAATAGAATGGAATGGAATGTGGAATGGAATGGAATGGAATATGGATTGGAATGGAATTGAATGTGGAATGGAATGTAATGGAAAGTAAAATGGAACATGAAATGTGTAAAGGAATGGAATGGAATGTGGAATGGAATGGAATGTAATGTCAAATGGAATGGACTGGAATGGAATGTGGAATGCAATGGAATGGAATGGAATGGAATGGAATGGAATGGAATGGAATGGAATATGGAATGGATTGTGGAAAGGAATGGAATGGTATATGGAATGGAACGTGGAATTGAATGGAAGGAACATGGAATGGAATTGAATGGAACGTGGACTGGAAAGTGGAATGGAACGTGGAATGAAATGGAATGGAACGTGGAATGGAATGAGTTATGGAATGTGGAATTGAATGGAGTGGAACGTGGAATGGAATGAGGAAAGGAACGTGGAATGGAATGGAATGAAACGTGGAATGGAACATGGAATGGAAAGTGGAATGGAATGGAATGGAATGTGGAAATGAATTGATTGGGACGTGGAACGGAATGGCCTGGAATGTGGAATGGAATGGAATGGAATGTGGAATGGATTGGAATGTTCAATGGAATGGAATGGAATGGAATAGAATGTGGAATGGAATGTTTAATGGAATGGAATGGAAAGTGGAATGGAACGTGGAAAGGAATGTGGGATGGAATGTGGAAACGAACGTGGAATGGAATCGAATGTGGAATGGAATGGAATGTGGAATGGAATGGAAAGGTATGTGGAATGCAATGCAATGGAATGTGGAATAGAATGCAATAGAAAGTGGATTGAAAAAGAATGGAATGGAATTGAATGTGGAATGGACTGGAATGGAATGGAATGTGGAAAGGAATGTGTAACGCAACGTGGAATAGAATGGAAGTTTATGTGGAATGGAATGTGTAATTGAATGGAGTGGAATTTGGAAGGCAATGGAATGTGGAATGCAATGTAATGGAATGGAATATGGAATGGAATGAGGAATGGAATGGAATGTGGAATGGAAAGTGGAAATGAAAGGAATGGACTGTGGAATGGTATGAAGTGGAACGTGGAATGGAATTTGGAATGTAGTGCAATGGAATGTGGAATGGAGTGTGGAACGGAATGGAAAGTAATTTGGAATAGAATGCGTTGGAATGTGGAATAGAATGTGAAATGGAATGGGATGGAAATGAATGTGGACTGGAATGTGGAATGGAAACTGGAATGAAAGTGCAATAGAATAGAATAGAATGGAATGCAGTCAAATGGAATGTGGAAAGGAATGGAATGCAATGTGAAAATTAATGGAATGGAATGTGGAATGGGGTAGAATGTGCAATGGAATGTATTGTATTGGAATGTAATGGAACGGAATGTGGAATGGAACGTGGAATGGAAAGTGGAAAGGATTGGAATGGAGAGGAATGGAATGTGGAATGGAAAGTGGAATGGAATGTGGAAAGGAATAGAATGGAATGGGGAATGGAATGTGCAATGGAATGGAAGGTGATGTGGAATGGAATGTGGAATGGGATGGAATGGAATGGAATGTGGAATGGAAAGGAATGGAACGGAATTGAATGTTGAATGGAGTGGAATTGAATGTGGAATGAAATGGAATGGAAAATCGAATGGATCGTGAAATGTAATGGAATGGAATGTGGAATGGAATGTGGAACTGAGTGTGGAATGGAACGTGGAATGGAATGGAATGGAGTGGAAAAGAATGGAATGTGGAATGGAACGTGGAATGGAATGGAAAGGAATGTGGAATGGAATGTGGTATGAATTGGAATGGAATCTGGAATGAAATGGAATGGAAAATAGAATGGATCATGGAATGGAATGGAATGGAATGTGGAATGGAATGGAATGGAATATGCAGTGGAATGGAATGGAATGTTTAATGGAATGGAAGGGAATGGAAAATGGAATGCAACGGAATGGAATGTAATGGAATTGTATGGAATGTGAAATTGAAAGTGGAATGGAATGGAATGAAATGTGCAACGGAATGTGGAAAGGAATGGAATGGAAAGTGGAATGGAATGGAAAGGAATGTGGAATGGAATGAAATGGAATGGAAGATGGAATGCAATGGAATGGAATGAAATGGAATGGAACGCGGAATGGAATGGAATTGAATGGAGAATGATATGTGGAATGGAACGTGGAGTGGAATGGAATGGAAGACAATGGAATGTGCCATGGAATGTGGAACGGAAAGTGGAAACGAATTTAATGGAATGTGGTATGCAATGCTGAATGGATTGGAATGGCATGTGGAATGGAATGAAATTGAATGGAGTGTGGAATGGAATGGAATGGAAACTGCAATGGAATGGAATGCAAATTGGAATGGAATGGAATGGATTGTGTAACGGAATGCAAAGAATGTGTAGTGGAAAGTGGAATAGAATGGAATTAAATGGAACGGAATGTGGAATGGAATGCAATGGAATGTGGAATGTAATGGAATGGAACGAGAAATGGAAATAGAAGGGAATGTGGAATGGTATGGAATGGAGTGTGGAATTGAATTGAATTGAATGTGGAATGGAACGTCGAATGCAATGGAATGGAATGTGATATAAAATGTTGAATGGAATGGTACATATAATGGATTTGAATGGGAATTCCAATTGAATGGAATGGAATGTGGAATGGAATGTGGAATGGAACATGGAATGCAATAGAATGGAACAGAATGGAATGTGGAATGGAAAGTGGAATGGAACGTGGAATGGAATGGAATGGAATGGAATATAATGGAATGTGGAATGGAATTTGGAATGGAAAGTGGAATGGAATGCTGTTGAATGCAATGTGTAATGAAATGGAACGGATTGTGGAATGGAATGCAATGGAATGTGGAATTGAATGCAATGCAATGTGGAATGGAATGGAATGGAAAGTGGAATGGAACTTGGAATGGACTGGAATACAGAATGGAACGTGGAATCGAATGGAATGGAATGGAATGCACTGTGGAATGCAATGGAACGGAAAGGAATGTGAAATGGAATGGAATGGACTGTGGAATGGATTGGAAGTAAAAGGAATGTGAAATGGAATGGAATGGAATGGCATGGAATGCAATGAGGAATGGAAATAAATGGAATGCAATGGAATGTGGAATGGAATGGAATGGAATGTGGAATGGAATGGAATTTAATGTGGAATGGAACTGAATTGAATGTGGAATGGAAAGGAATGGAATGCGAATGAAATGGAAAGGAATGGAAGTTGAAAGGAATGGAGTGAAATTTAATGTGGAATGGAATACGATTGAATCTGGAATGGAAAGGAATGGAATGTGAATGAAATGGAAATGAATGGAAGGTGAATGGAATGGAAAGTGGAATGGAATGGACTGGAAAGTGGAATGGAATGGAATGGAAAGTGGAATGGAATGGGATGTGGAATACAGTGGAATGGAAAGGAATGGAATGTGGAATGGAATGGTATGGAACTTGGAATGGAATTTAATGTGGAATGGAATGGAATGGAATTTGGAAAGCATTGGAATGGTATAGAATGTGAAATGGAATGGAATGGAATGTGGAATGGAAGGGAATGGAATGCATTGGAATGTGGAAAGCAATGGAAGGGAATGTGGAATGGAAGGGAATGGAATGGAATAGAATGAGGAATGGAATGCAATGTAATATGGAATGGAATGTGGAATGGAATTGAATGGAATGGAAAGACAAATGGAACGTTGAATGGAATGGAATGGAAAGTGGAATGGAATGGAATGGAATGTGAAATGGAATGAGGAATGCAATGAATAAGAATGGAATGGAATGTGGAATATAATGGAATCGAACATGAAATACAATGGAATGTAATGTGAAATTGAATGAGGAATGGAATGGAATGGAATGGAATGCGGATTGTACTGGAATTGAATGTGGATTGTACTGGAATGGAAGGCAGAGTGGATTGTGGAATGGAAAGGAACGGAACATGGAATAGAATGTGGAATGTAATGGAATGGAATGTGGAATGGAACGTGGAATGGAATTGAATGGAACGCGGAATGGAATGGAATGTGGAATGGAATGCAATGGTAAGTGAAATGGAATGGAATGGAAGGTGGAATGGAATGGATCGTTGAATGTAGTGGAATGTAACGTGAAATGGAAATTTGAATGGAATGGAATGGAATGTGGAATCTAATGGAGTAGAATGTGGAATGAAAAGTGGAATGGCATGTGAAATGGAACGTGGAATGGAAAGTGGAATGGCATGTGGAATGGAACGTGGAATGGAATGGAATGGAATGTGAAATGGAACGAGGAAAGTAATTTAATGGAATGTAGAATGGAATGTGCAAAGCAATGGAATCGAATGCGTAATGGAAAGGAATGGAATGGAATGAGGACTGGAATGGAATGCAATGGAATGGAATGTGCAATTGAACGGAATTGAATGCAGAATGGAACGTGGAATGTAATGGAATGGAATGTGAAATAGAATGCGGAATTGAATGGAATGGAATGCAGAATAAAATGGATTGGAATGCAATGAGGAAAGGAAAGGAAATGAATGGAATGTGGAAAGGAATGGAACGGAATGGAATCGAAAGTGGAATGAAATGGAATGGAATGGAATGTGGAATGGAACGGAAGGGAAAAGAATGGAATGTCGAATGGAATGGAAGGGAATGTGGAAAGGACAGTGAAATGCTATGGAATGGAATGTGGAATGGAAAGGAGTGGATAGGAATTGATTGGAACGGAATGTCTAATTGAATGGAATTTAATGTGGAATGCAATGGAATGGAATGTGAAATGGAATGCAATGGAATGTGGAATGGAAAGTGGAATGGAATGCAATGGAATGTAGAATGAAACGGAATGAAATGTGTAGTGGAACGTGGAATGGAATGTGGAATGGAACGTGGAATGGAATGGAATGGAAAGTGAAATGGACTAAGAAATGTAATGGAATAGAATGGAATGTAATGTGAAATGTAATAGAATTAAAGGTGTAATGGAATGTGGAATGGAATGGAATGGAATGTGGAATGGAATGGAATGGAATGTTAAATGGAAGGGAATGGAACGCGGAATGGAATGTGCAATGGAATGTGGAATGGAATGGAATGGAATGTGAAATGGTATGAGGAATGGAACATGGAATGGAATGGAATGGAACATGGAGTGGAATGTGGAATGAAACATGGAGTGGAACGTGTAATGGAAATTGGAATGGAACGTGGAATGGAATATGGAATGGAAAGTGGAGTGGAATGGAATGGAATGGAATGAGGAATAGAAAGGAATGTATTGAGAAAAGGAGTGGAAAGGAATGTAGAATCAAATGAAACGGAATGGGGAATGGAAAGGATTGGAAGGGAAAGGATTGGAATATGGAATGCAATGGAGTGGAAAGTGGAATGCAATGTGGAATGGAATGTGGAATGGAATGGAATGGACTGTGGAATGGAATGGAAAGGAATGAAATGTGAAATAAATTGGAATGGATTGTGGAATGGAATGGTATGGAACGGAATGTGGCAAGGAATGGAATGGAATGGAATGGAATGTGGAATTAAATGGAATGAAATGTGGAATGGAACGTGGAACGGAATGGAAAGGAACGTGGAATGGAAAGGAATGGAATGTGAAATGGAATCAGGAATGGAATGGAAAAGAATTGAATGGAATGTGGAATGTAATGGGATGGAATATGCAATGGAATGAAGAATGGAATGCAATTGAATGAAGAATGGAATGGAATGGAATGTGGAATGGAATGCGGAAATGAATGGAATGGAATGTGGAATGGAATGGAGTGTGGAATGTTATATTTAATGCAATTTGGAATGATCCGTAATGGAATGTGGAATGGAATGTGGAAAGGAATGGAATGGAAGGTAGAATGGAATGGAATGCAAGGTGGAATGGAATGTATAATGGAATGGGATGGAACATGGAATGGAAAGTTGAATGGAGTGTGGAATGGAATGTGGAATGCAAAGCAATGGAATGGAATGTGGAATGGAATGGAATGGAATGTGGAATGGAATGGAATGTAATGGAATGGAATGAGAAACGAAGTTAAATGCAATGTGGAATGGAATGGAATGTGGAATGGAACATGGAGTAGAATGGAATGGAAAGTGGAATGGAATGTGTAATGGAATGTAATGAAATTTAGAATGGAACATGGAATGGACAGTAAAAGAAATGTGTAATGGAACGTGGAATGGAACGTGGAATGGAACGTAGAAAGGAAAGTGGAATGGAACATGGAATGGAATGTGGAATGGAATGGAATGCAAATTGGAATGCAATCTGCAATGGAATGGAATGGAGTTCGCAACGAAATGTGGAATGGAATGGAATGGAATGGAATTTGCAATTGAATGTGGAAAGGAATGGAATGGAATGTGGAATGCAACGCAAACGAATGTGAAATGGAATGGATTGGAAGGTACAAAGGAGGAATGGAATGGAATGGATTGGAAAGTAGAATGAAGGAAAGGAATGGAAAGGAAAGTGGAGTGGAATGAAAGTGAATGGAAAGTGGAATGGAATGTTCAATGGAATGGAATGAAATATGGAATGGAATCTGAAATGGAATGGAATGGAATGAGGAATGGAATGTGTAATTGAAGGTAATGGAATGCAATTGAATGGAATGGAATATAATGTGCAATGTAATGGAGAGGATTGTGGAATGGAATTTGGAATGGAATGGAATGGAAAGTGGAAGATAACATGTAATGGAATGGAATGGAATAGGGATTGGAATGGAAAGGAATATGGAATACAATGTGGAATGGAATGGATTCACGAATGCAATGTGGAATGGAATGGAATGTGGAAAAAAATGTTTAATGGAATGGAATGGAATGTGGAATGGAATGGAATGGAATGGTATGTGGAATCGAATGGATTGGAATGTGGATTGGAATGGAATAGAATTTGAAATGGAATGGAATGGAATATGGAATGGAATGGAATGGAATGTGGAATGGAACGTGGAGTGGAATGGAAGGTAATGTGTAATGGAGTATGAAATGGAATGGAATGAAATGGAAAGAAAAGGAAGGGAATGGAATGTGGAATGGAATGGAATGGAATGTGGAATGGAATGTGATGGAATGTGGAATGGAATGTGAAATGGAAAGTGGAATGGAAGGTAATGAATGTGGAATGGAATGTGTAACGTAATGGAATTGAAAGTGTAATGGAATGGAATGGAATGGAATGTGGACTTGAATGGATTGGAAGGGAATGAAGTGTGGAATGGAATTGAATTGAATGTGGAATAGAACGTGGAATGGAATGGAAAGGAATGTAAAATAGAATGTGATATGCAATGGAATAGAACGTGAAATGCCACGGAATGGAATGTGGAATGGAATGGAATGGAATGGAATGTGGAATGCAATGGAATTGAATGGAATAGAATGTGGAATGGAATGGAATGGAATGTGAAATGGAATGGAATGGAATGTGGAATGGAATGTGGAATGGAATGGAACAGAATGGAATGTTGAATGGAATGTGGAATGGAACTTGGAATGAAATGGAGTGGAATGGAATGGAAAATGGAATTGAATGGAGTGGAATGGAATGTGGAATGCAATTTGGATAGGAATGGAAAGTGGAATGGAATGGAATGTAATGTCGAATGGAATGCGGAATGGAATGGAATGGAATGCAGTGTGGAATGGAATGGAACGGAATGGATTGTGGAATGCAATTGAATGGAATGTGGAATGAAATGGAAAGGAATGTGGAATGGAATTGAACGGAATATGGAATGGAATATGTAATGGAATGGAATGGAATGTGGAAAGTAACCTGAAATGGAATGGAAAGGAAGGTAGAATGGAATGAGGAATGTGGAATGGAATGGAATGGAATGTGGAATGGAATGGAATGGAATGTGGAATGTAATGGAATGGAATATGGAATGCAATGGAATGGAACGAGCAATGTAATGGAATGGAATGTGGAATGGAATGGAATGGAATGTGTAATGCAGTGGAATGTAACGTGGAATGGAATGGAATGGAATGTGGAAAGGAAAGGAACGGAATTTGGAATGGAAGGGTATTGAATTGAATGGAATGTGGAATAGAATGGAATGGAATGTGCAATGGAATGGAATGGAATGGATTGTGGAATGGAATGTGGAATGGAATATGGAATGGAATGAAATACCTAAAGGAATTGAAAGCAAAGAGGAATGGAATGTGGAAGCGAATGTGGAAAGGAATGCAATGTGGAATGGAATTGAATGGAATGTGGAACGGAATGTGGAACGGAATTTGGATTGGAATGGAATGGGCAATGGAATGCAATGGAATGGAATGTGGAATATAATGGAATGGAATGGAATAGAATTTGAAATGGAATGGAATGAAATTTGGAATGGAATGCGGAATGGATCGTACAATGACACGTAGAATGGAAAGTGGAGTGGAACGTGGAATGGAACTTGGAAATGAATGTGGAATTGAATGTGGAATGGAATGGAAGGGAATGCGGAATGTAAGGGAATGGAATGTGGAATTGAAGGAAATAGAATGCGATGCAATGTCGAATGGAATGGAGTTGAATGGATTGTGGAATGGTATGTGGAATGGAAAGAAACGGACTGTGGAATGGAATGGAATCTAATATGGAATGGAACGTGCAATGGAATGGAATGGAATGTAGAATGGAAAGTGGAAAGGAACGGAATGGAAAGTGGAAGGGAATGGAACGGAATGTGGAATGGAATGGAATAGAAGGAGAAATGGAATGGAATGAAATCTGGAATGGAATGGAAACAATAATGGAATGGAATGGAATGTGGAATGCAATGGAATGGAATGTGGAATGGAATGGAATTGAACGTGCAATGGAACTTGGCATGAAAAGTGGAATGGAATGTGCAATGGAGTGGAATGTGGAATGGAATGGAATGGAATCCGGAATGTAATGTGCAATGGAATGGAATGGAATGGAATGGAATGTGGAATGGAAAGTGGAATGGAATGGAATGGAATGGAAAGGAATGTAATGCAATGGAATGTGGAATAGAATGTAATGGAATGTGGATTGGAATGTGGAATGGTACGGAATGGAATGGAATGTGGAATGGAATTTTGAAAGGAATGGAAATGAATGGAATGGAATTTGAAATGAAATGTGGAATGGAATGGAATGGAAAGTGGAATGAAATGGAATGGAATGGAATGTGAAATGGAATGTGTAATGGAATGGAATGTGAAATGGAATGTGTAATGGAATGCAATGGAACGTGGAATGGATCGTGGAATGCTTCGTGGAATGGAATGGAATGGAATGGAAAGGAATTTGGAATGGAATGGAATGGAATGGAATGTGGAATGGAACGGAATGGAATGCGGAATGGCACATAAAATGTGATGGAATGAAAGGAGAATGGAACGTCGAATGGAACGTCAAATGAATCGTGAAATATATTGTGGCGTGGAATGGAATTGAACGTGGAATGGAACGTGCAATGGAACGCGGGATGGAAGGTCGAAAGGAATGGAATGCAATGTGGAATGGAATGGAATGTGGAATATAAAGGAATGGAATGTTAAATGGAATGTGGAATGCAGTGGAATTTGGAATGGTGTGTGCAATGGAATGTAATCGAATGTGGAATGGAATGGAATGGAATGGAATGTGGAATGGAATGTGCAATGGAATGGAATGGAATGGAAAGTGGAATGGAATGGAATGGAATGTGGAATGGAACACAATGGAATGTGGAATGGAATGGAAACGAATTTGAATGCACTCTGGAATGGAATGGAATGGAATATGGACTGTATTGTGGAATGGAATGGAGTGGAATGGATTGTGAAATGGAACGTGGAATGGAATGGAATGGAATGTGGAATGGAATGCTTTGGAATGTAGAGTGGAATGCAATGGAATCGAATGGAAATTGAAATGGAATGGAATGGAATGTGGAATGGAATGGAATGAAACGTGAAATTGAATATGGAATTGAATGGAATGGAATGTGGAATGGTATATGAAATGCAATGGAATGTAAAGTGGAATGGAATGTGGAATGGAATGGAATGGAACATTGAATGAAATGTGGAATGGAATGGAATGGAATGTGGAAAGCAATGCGGAATGGAAAGGAATGGAATGTGGAAAGGAATGTGGAATGGATTGGAATGGAATGTGGAATGGAACGTGCAAAGGAACGTGGAATGGAACGGTGAATGGAATGCGGAATGGAATGGAATGGAATGGAATGGAATGTGGAATGCAATGGAATCGAATGGAATGTGGAATGTGGAATGAAATGTGGAATGAAACGTCGAATAGAAAGGATCGGAATGGAATGTGGGTTGCAAGGCAATGGAATGTAAATTGGAATAGAATGCAACGTAATGGAATATGGAAAGGAACTGAATGCAATGGAATGGAATGTGGAATGGAATGGAATTGAACGTGGAATGGAATGGAATGGAATGTGGAATGGAACGTGGAATGGAATGGAATGGAATGTGGAATGGAAAGCAATGGAACGTGAAACGCAATGGAATGGAAATTGGAATGGAATGGAACGGAACATGGAATGCAATGGAACGGAAAGTGGAATGTGATGGAATTGAAAGAGGAATGCAATGGAATGGAATATGGAATAGAATGGAAGGGAATGGAATGTTGAATGGAATGTGGAATGGACTGACATGCAATGCGGAATGGAATGGAATTGAATGTGGAATGGAGTGGAAAGGAATGTGGAATCTAATGTGGAATGCAATGGAATGGAATGGAATGGAATGTTGAATGGAATGGAATGGAACTTGGAATGGAATGTGCAATATAACGTGGAATGGAACGTGAAATGGAACGTGCAATGGAATGCGGAATGGAAAGGAATGGAACGTGGAATGAAATGTGCAATGGAATGGAATGGAATAGAATGGAATGGAATGAAATTTGAAATGGAATGGAATGGAATGTGGAATGGAATGGAAATTAATGTGGAATGGAATAGAATGGAATGTGTAACGGAACGTGGATTGGAATTGAATGTGGAATGGAATGGAATGGAATGAAATACGGATTGGTATGGAATGTGGAATGGAATGGAATGGAATGAAATACGGATTGGTATGGAATGTGGAATGGAATGGAATGGAATGTGGAATGGAATGAAATGGAATTGAACTGCAATGGAATGTAATGTGGAAAGGAATGTAATGCAATTAGGAATGGAATGTGCAATGGAATGTAAAGGATTGTGGAATGGAATGGAATGTGCAATTGAATGTAAAGGATTGTGAAATGGAATGGAATGTGGAATGGAATGTGAATGGAATTGAATGGAATGTGGATGGAATGGAAAGTAATGTGGAATGGCATGGAATGGAATGTGGAATGGAACGTGGAATGAAATGGAAAGGAATATGGAATGGAATGTGGACTGGAAAGAAATGGAATGTGGAATTGAATATGGAATGGACAGGAATGGAATGTGGAATGCAATGAAATGGAATGTGGAATGGAATGCAATGGAATGTGGAATGGAATGTGGAACGGAATGGAATGGTATGTGGAATGGAATGTGGAATGCGTGGAATGGAATGTGGAATGGAATGGAATGGAATGGTAATGCAAAGTGGAATGCAATTTAATGGAAACTGGAATGGAACGTGGAATGGCATGGAATTGAATGTGGAATGGGATGGAATGTAATTTTCAATGGAATGTGGAATGGAATGGAATGGATTGCAGAATGGAATGTGGAATGAAATAGAATGGAATGTGCAATGGAATGTGGAATGGAATGGAATGGAATGTGGAATGGTATGTGGAATTCAAAGTGGAATGGAATATAATGGGATGTGTAATGGAATGTAATGGAAAGTGGAATGGAATGGAATGGAATGTGTAATGGAATTGAATGGAATGTGGAATGGAACTTGGAATGGAATGCAATGGAACATGTAATGGAATGGAATGAAAGGTGAAACGGAATGGAACTTGGAATGCAATGGAACGGAACGTGAAATGGAATGGAATGGAATTGAATGTGGAATGTCATGGAATGGAATGTGGAATTCAATGGAATAGAATGTGGAATGGAATGACATGGAATATGGAATGGAATGGAGTGGAATGTGGAATGGAATGTGGAATGAAATGGAATGGAATATTGATCTAATTTAATGGAATGTGGAATTAATTGGAAAGGAATGTGTAATGGAATGTGGAATGGAATGAAATGGAATGTGGAATGGAATGAAATGGAGTGTGGAATGGAATGTCTAATGCTTGGAATGGAATGTGGAATGGAATGGAATGGAATCTGGAATGGAATGTGAAATGGAAGTGGAGTGCAATGTAATGGAAAGTGGAATGGTATGTGGAATGAGATGGAATGGATTGTGTAATGAAACGTGAAATGGAATGTAATGGAATGCAGAATGGAATGTGGAATGGAATGGTATGGAATGTGGAATTGTTTGGAATGGAATATGGAATGGAATGTGGAATGCAATGGAATGGTATGTGGAATGGTATGCGGAATGGAACTTGGAATGGAATGGAATAGAAGGTGGAATGGAATAGAATGGAAATTTGAATGGAATGTGGAATGGAATGGAATGGAATGCATTGTGGAATGGAATGGAATGGAAAGGAATGCAATGTGGTATGGAATGGAATGGAATGGAATGGAATGGAATGCAATGTGGAATGGAATGGAACGGAATGTGGAATGTAATGGAATCCAATGTGGAATGGAATGGAATGGAACGTGGAATGGAATGGAATGTGGAATGGAATGGAATGGAATGTGGAATGGAAGGAAATGGAAGTGAATGGAATGTGGAATGGAATTGAATGAAATGTGTAATGGAAGAGAATGGAATGGAATGATATGTGGAATGGAACGGAATGGAATATGGAATGGAATGTGGAAATGAATGGAATGGTAAGTGGAATAGAACGTGGAACATAATGTAATAACACGTTGAATGGAATGGAAAGGAATGTGTAATGGAATTAGGAATGGAACGTGGAATAGTATGGAGTGGAATGTGGAATGGAATGGAAAGGAATGGAATGTGGAATGGAAGGGAATGGAATGTGGAATGGAATGGAATGCAATGAGGAATGGAATGGAATGAGGAAAGGAATTGAATGGAATGGAATGTGAAATGGAATGGAATGGAATGGAATACAATGTGGAGTGGAATATATTGGAATAGAATGGAATGTGGAATGGAATTGTATGCAATGTGGAATGGAATGGAAAGGAATGTGGAAAGGAATGTGGAATGGAATAGAATGGAATGTGGAAAGGAACGTAATGAAATTTGGAAAGTAATGTGGAATGGAATGGAATGGAATGTGGAATGGAATGGAAAGGAATGTGGAATGGAATGGAATGTGCAATGGAAGTTAATGGAATGTGGAAAAGAATGGATTGCAACGTGGAATGGAATGTAATGTCGAAGGGAATATAATGTAATGGAATATCAAAAGAAGTGGAGAGGAATGTGGAATGGAATGTGTAAAGGAATGGAATGGAATTTGGAATGGAATGGAATGGAATGTGGAATGGAATGGAATGGAATATGGAATTGAATGGAATGGAAAGGAATGTGGCATGCAATGGAAAGAATTGGAATGAAATGAATAACGGAATGGAATGCAATGTGGAATGGAATGGAATGGAAGGAGGAGTGGAATGGTATGGAATTTGGAATGGAATGGAGTGGAATGGGGAATGGAATGTGGAATTGAATGGATTGGAATGCAATGGATTGTGGAATGCAATTTGGAATGGAATGTGGAATGGAATGTGGAATTCAATGGAATGGACTGTGAAATGGAATGGAGTGGAATTGAATTTGAAAAGGAATGTAATGTAAAGTGGAATGGAAAGTGGAATGGAATATGCAATGGAATGAAATGTAATTGAATGGATTGTGGAATGGAATAGAATGGAATGTGGAATGCAATAGAATGGAATGGAATGTGAAATGGAAAGGAATGGAATTTGAAATGGAATGGAATGGAACGTGGAATTGAATGTGAAATGGAATGGAATGGAACGTGGAATGGTATATGAAATGCAATGGAATGAAATGTGGAATGGAACGTGGAATGGAACGTCTAATGGAAGGAGGAATGAAACGCGGAATGTAATTTGGATTGTAATGTGGAATGGAATGTGGGATGGAATGGAATGGAATGTGTAATGGAACGTGGAATGGAATGGAATGGAACGTGGAGTGGAACGTGGAATGGAATGTGGAATGGAACGTGGAATGGAACTTTGAAAGTAATGTGGAAAGGAATGTGGAATGGAAGGTAGAATGGAATGGAATGGAATGTGGAAGGGAATGGAATTGAATCTGGAATGCAAAGGAATGTAAAGTGGAAAGGAATGTGGAATGGAATGGAATGGAATGTGGAATGCAACGGAACGGAATGGAATGTGGAATGGAATGGAATAGAATGTGGAATGGAATGTGAAATGGAATGGAATGGAATGTGGAAAGGAATGTGGAATCGAATGGAATGCATTGGAATGCGGACTGGAATTGAATGGCATGGAATGTACTGTGGAATGTAATGGAATGGGATGGAATTTGGAATGGAACGTGGAATGGAATGAAATTTGGAATGCAATGGAATGGAATGGAATACGGAATGGAACGGAATGTGGAATGGAAAGGAGTGGAATGTGGAATGGAATGGAATGGAATGTGAACTGCAATGGAATGGAACGGTATTTTGAATGGAATGTGGAATGTAATGTGGAATGTAATGGAAAGTATTGTGCAATGGAATGGAATGGAATGTGGAATGGAATGTGGAATGCAATTGAATGGAATACGGAATGGAATGGAAAGGAATATGGAATGGAATGGAATGGAATGTGGAATGGAACATTCCACTCCACATTCCATTCCACATTCCATTCAACCTTCCATTCCTTTCCATTCCACGTTCAATTCCACTTTCCATTCCACATTCCATTCCATGTTCCATTCCACATTCCATTGCATTCCATTCCACATTCCATTGCATTCCATGCCACGTTCCATTCCAAGTTCCATTCCACACCATTCCACGTTCCTTTCCACATTCCATTCCACTTTCCATTCCAAACCACCCTACGTTCCATTCCATTCCATTCCACATTCCTTTCCATTCAATTCCACATTCAATTCAACATGCCTTTCCACATTCCATTCCATGCCTTTCTATTCCACTTTCCATTCCATTCCATTCCATTCCACATTCCATTCCATTATATTTTGCATTCCATTCCATTCCATTCCAAATTCCACTGCATTCCATTCCATTCGACATTCCATTCCATTCCATTCCACATTCCAAACCATTCCATTCCATTGCACATTCCATACCATTCAATTCCACATTTAATTCTGTTCCATTTCACATTCCATTCCATGCTCCATTCCACGTTGCATTCCACGTTCTATTCCATGTTCCATTCCGCACTTCATTCCTTTCCATTGCACATTCCATTCCATTCCATTACACAGCCCATTCCATTCCATTCCACATTTCATTAAGCGTTCCATTCCATTCCATTCCATGTTCCATTACACGTTCCATTCCACATACCATTACATTCCATTCCACATTCCATTCCACGTTCCATTCCACGTTACATTCCACTTTCCATTCCACTTTCCATTCCATATTCAATTCCGCAATCCATTCCATTCCATTCCACCTTCCATTCCACACTCCATTCCACCTTCCATTCCACACTCCATTCCACATTCCATTCCACATTCCATTACATTCCATTCCACATTCCATTCCACATTCCATTGAACATTCCATTCCACATTCCATTCCATTCCATTCCATTACACATTCCATTCCACATAGTGTTCCATTCCAGTACACATTCCATTCCACATTCCATTCCTTTCCATTTAAATATTCCATTCCATTCCACATTCCATTCCATTCCACATTCCATTCCATTCCATTCCACATTCCATTCCACATTCCATTCCATTCCATTCCATCTTCCATTCCACGCTCCATTCCACATTCCTTTGCACATTCCATTCTTCATTGCATTCCATTCAACTCCACATTCCATTCCAAATTGCAATTCATTGCATTCCACATTTCATTCCACATTCCATTCCGTTGCATTCCACATTCCATTCCACGTTCCATTCCATTCCACGTTCCTTTCCATTCCTTTGCAAATTGAATTGCACATTCCATTCCATTCCATTCCCCACTCCATTCCACATTCGATTCCATTCCATTACACCTTCCATTGCACGTTCCTTTCCACATTCCATTCCACGTTCCATTCCATTCCATTCCACTTTCCATTCTACATTCCATTCCACTTTCCATTCCACATTCCATTCCTTTCTATTCAACGTTCCATTACACAATCCATTCCACATTCTGACACATTCTATTCCACATTCCATTCAGCATTCCATTCCACATTCCATTCTTTTCCATTCCACACTCCATTGCACATTCCATTCCATTCCACATTTCATTCCACATTCCATCCCGCATTCCATATCATTCCATTCCGCATTCCATTCCACATTCCACTCCATTCCGTTCTGCGTTCCACTCCACATTCCATGCCACATTCCATTAAATTGAATTCCACATTCCGTTCCACATTCAATTCCACATTCTATTCCACATTCCATTGCATTCCATTCCACTTTCCATTCCACGTTCCATTCCGCATTTCATTCCACATTCCACTCCACATTCCATTCCATTCCATTCCACGTTACATTCCACGTTCCATTCCATTCCATTCCATTCCATGTTCCATTCCTTTCCATTCCACTTTCCATTCCACATTCCATTTCACATTCCATTCTATTCCATTCAATTCCATTCCACCTTCTATTCCATTCCATTCCACATTCCATACCACGTTCCATTCCATTCCATTCCAAGTTGCATTCCACTTTCCATCAGTCATTCCATTGCACTTTCCGTTTCATTCCATTCCACGTTCCATTCCATATTCCATTCCATTCCATTTCACATTCCATTCCATTCCTTTCCACTTTCCATTCCGTTCCATTCCACATTCAATTACATTCCATTATACTATCCATTCCACTTTCCTTAACACGTTCCATTCTACTTTCCTTTCAACGTTCCATTCCATTCCATTCCACGTTCCATTCCACTCCATTCCAAGATCCATTTCATTCCATTCCACGTTCCATTCCTCATTCCATTTCATATTCCATTCCACCTTCCATTCCATTCCATTCCATTATATTCCACTTCCCAATCGATTCAATTCCGCATTCCATTCCATTCCATTTCATTCCTTTTGACATTCCATTGCATTCCATTACATTCCATTCCACCTTCTATTCCAATCCATTACGTTCCATTTCACATTCCATAAAATTGCATTCCATTCCGCCTTCCATTCCTTTCGATTCCACATTCCATTCTATTTCATTCCACATTCCTTTCAATTCCATTCCATTCCATTACATTCCACTTTCCATTACACATTCCATTACACATTCCATTCCATTGCTTTCCATATTCCATTCCATTCCTTTCCATTTCACATTCCATTTCACGTTCCATTTCATGTTCCATTCCACGTTCCATTCCACGTTCCATTCCATTCCATTCCATATTCCACTCCATTCCCTTCAATTCCATTCCGGATTTCATTCTATTCCAATCCACTTTCTATTCCACATTCCATTCCTTTCCATTCCACATTTTATGTCACATTCCATTCCACGCTCCATTCCCTTCCATTCCACGCTCCATTACACATTTCATTCCTGATTAAATTCCACATTCTGTTCCACATTCCATTGCATTCCATTCCACGTTTCATTTCACCTTCCATTCCATTCCATCCCAGGTTCCATTCCACATTCCATTCCACATTCCATTCCATGCTCCATTCCACATTCCATTCCACGTTCCATTCCACCTTCAACAGCAAGTTTCATTCCACGTTTCAATCCATTTCATTCCACGATCTATTCGACATTCCATTCCATTCCATTCCACTTTCCATTCCACATTCCCTTCCACATTCCATTCCACATTCCATTCCGTTACATTCCACGTTCCATTCGACATTCCATTCCATTCAAATCCACTTTCCTTCCACATTCTATTCCACATACCATTCCTCATTCCATTCCGATCCATTCCACATTCCAGTCCACATTCCATTCTACATTCCGTTACATTCCATTCCACATTCCATTCCATTCCATTCCACATTCCATTCCACTTTGTATTCCATTCCATTCCACATTCCATTCGACATTGCATTCCATTCCAGTCCATATTCCATTCCACATTCCATTCCATTCCATTACACATTCCATTCCACATTTCATTCTACATCCCATTGAATTCCATTCCACATTCCATTCCACAATCCATTCCGTTCCATTCCACGTTCCATTCCAGATTCCATTCCACATTCCATTCCAGATTCCATTCCAAAATCCATTCCATTCCATTCTAAGTTCCATTCGACTTTCCAATGCATTACATTCCACTTTCCATTCCACATTCCATTGCACATTCCATTCCCCATTCCTTTCCGTTCCATTCCACATTGCATTCCACATTCCATTCTTCATTACATTGCTCGTTCCATTCCATTAAATTCCACGTTCCATTCCACAACCCATTCCATACCATTCCACTTTCCTTTCCACATTCCATTCCACATTCCATTCCACATTCACTTCCGATCCATTCCACATTCCATTCCACAGTCCATTCCACAATCCATTCCACATTCCATTCCATTCTATTACAGTACATTTCACGTCCCATTCCACTTTCCATTTCATTCCATTCCACGTTCAATTCCACGTTCCATTGACCATTCCATTCGACGTTCCATTCCACGTTCGATACCACGTTCCACTCCATTCCATTCTACTTTCCATTCCACTTTCCATTCGATTCAATTCCACTTTCCATTCCACTTTCCATTTCATTCCATTCTACTTTCCTTTGCACTTTCCATTCCACATTCTATTCCACATTCCATTCCACATTGCATTCCATTCCATTCCACATTCCATTCCATTCTCTTCCAAATTCCATTAGATTCCCTTCCATTGCATGCCTCTTTCAATTCCATTCCATTCCATTCCATTCCATTCCGTTCCACATTTCATTCCGTTGGATTCCGCATTCCATTCCATTCCATTACATTCCATTTCACATTCCACTTCATTTCATTCCATTCCACATTCCGTTCCATTCTATTCCCCATTCCATTCCATTCCATTTCACATTACATTCCACATTCCATTCCGCATTGTTTTCCACATTCCATTCCATGTTCCATTCCTCGTTTCATTCCTTTCCATTCCACATTCCATTCCATTCCATTCCACATTCCATTTCATTCCACTCCACATTCCATTCCACATTCCATTCCATTCCATTCCACCTTCCATTCCACCTTCAATTCCACATTCCATTCCACGTTGTATTCCACATTCCACTCCATATTCCATTGCACATTCCATTCCATTCCACGTTCAATTCCACATTCCATTCCAGTTTCAATTCCACGTTCCATTCCACATTATATACCATTCCTTTCCATTCCATTCCGGATTCCTATCCGTTCTATTCCGCCTTCTATTCTGCCTTCCATTCCATTCTATTCCACATTCCATTCCACATTCCATTGCATTCCATTCCACCTTCCATTCCTTTCCTTTCCACATTCCATTCCTTTCCATTCCAAATTACATTGCACATTCTATTCCACGTCCCATTCCACATTCTATTCCACATTACATTGCATTCCATTCCACGTTCCATTCAACGTTCGATTCCTCATTCCATTATGCATTCCATTCCACGTTCCATTCCATTCCATTCCACGATCCATTCCACAATCCTATCCATTCCATTCCAGATTCCATACCATTCCATTCTATACCATTCAACATTCCATTCCATTCCATACCACATTCTATTCCACATTCCAATCTTTTCCATTCTCATTCCTTTCCATTCCATTCCACATTCCATTCCAAGTTCCATTCCACATTCCATTCCACCTTCCATTCCACGTTCCGTTTCGCATTGCATTCCATTCCATTTCGCATTCCAATCCATTCCATTAAAAATTCTATTCCACATTTCATTCCATTCCATTCCACATTCCATTCCACATTACATTACATTCCATTCCGCATTCCACTGCATTCCATTCCACATTGCATTCCTTTCCATTACACGTTACATTGCACATTGCCTTCCACGTTCCAATCAACGTTCCATTCCACACCATTCCAAATTCCAGTTCATTCCATTCCACATTCCATTCCACATTCCATTCCACATTCCTTTCCATTCCGTTACACATTACATTCCATTCCATTCCACGTTCCATTCCACGTTCCATTCCAAATTCCCTTCCACATTCCATTCCGCGTTCCATTCCACATTCCAATCCATACCATTCCACATTCCATTCCGTTGCATTCCACGTTCCATTCCACATTCCATTCCACATTCCATTCCACGTTTAATTCCGTTCCATTCCACATTTCATTCCACATTCCTTTCCACATTCCTTTCCACATTCCCTTCCACATTCCATACCACGTTCCATTCCAGTGTCCGTTAAATTCCATTCCACATTCCACTCCATTCCATTCAACATTCCTTTCCATTCCAATCCACATTTCATTCCACATTTCATTCCATTCCTTTGCACATTCCATTCCACATTCCATTGCAAATTCCATTCCATCCAATTCCACATTCCATTCCTTTCCATTCCATTCAATTCCACGTTCCATTCCACATTCCATTCCATTCCATTCCACGTTCCATTCCACACTCAATTCCACATTCCTTTCCATATTCCATTCCGTTCCATTCCACACTTGATTCCACAGTATATCCTATGTTCATTTCCACATTCCATTCCACTTTCCATTAGACGTTATATTCCACGTTCAATTCCATTGCATTTCACTTTCCATTCCACATTCCATTACAAGTTCCATTCCACATACCGTTCCACTTTCCATTCCATTCCATTCCACGTTCCATTCCATATTCCATTGCATTCCATTCCAAGTTCTATTCCACACTCCATTCCACATTCCGTTCCACATTCTATTCCGTGCTATTCCACATTCCATTCCACAACCCATCCTACATTGCAATCCACTTTGCATTCCACATTCCATTAAATTCCTTGCCACATTCCATTCCACATTCCATGCCATTCCATTCCACACTCCGTTCCACATTCCATTGCCCATTCAATTCCATTCCATTCCACATTCCATTCCACATTCCATTCCACTTTCCATTCCACGTTCCATTCAATTTCATTCCATGTTCGATTCCACATTCCATTCCATTCCATTAAATATTCCATTCCACTTTCCATTGCACATTCCATTCCACATTTCATTCTGTTCCATTCCGCATTCCATTCCATATTCCTTTCCATTCCGTTCCACATTCCTTTCTATTACACTCCATTCCATTCCATGCCACATTCCATTCCATTCCATTCCACATTCCATTCCATTATATTCCACATTCCATTCCATATTCCATTCTACATTCCATTCCACTCAAATCTATTCCGTATTCCATCACATTACATTCCACATTCCATTCCTTTCCATTCCACATTCCATTCCACTCCATTCCAGTTTACAATATGCGTTCAATTCCACTTTCCATTCCATTCCAATACACGTTACATTCCACATACCATTGCATTCCATTCCACTTTAGTTTCCACATTCCATTCCATGTTATATTACTTTCCATTCCACATTCCATTCCACATTACATTCGACATTCTGTTCCGTTCCATTCAACATTGCATTACATTTCATTACTCACTCCATTCCACATTCCATTCCGTTCCATTCCACATTCCATTCTACATTACATTCCACATTCCACTCCATTCCATTCCACATTCCATTAAACATTCCATTCCACATTGCACTCCATTCCGTTCCACATTCCGTTACACGTTGCATTCCATTCTATTCCACTTTCCATTTCACGATACATTCAACATTCCATTTCTCATTCGATTCCACTGTCCATTCCAGATTCCTTTCCACATTCCAATTGATATTCCATTCCATTCCATTTCACATTCCATTCGACATTCCTTCCATTGCATTCCACATTCCATTCCACATTTTCTGGCACATTCCATTCCGTTCCATTCCACATTCCATTCCACAGTCCATTCCACGGTCCATTCCATTCCATCCCACATTCCATTCCACTTTCCGTTCCATTCTATTTCACGTTGCATTCCACATTCCATTCCACGTTCTATTCCACATTCCATTCCATTCCATTCCATATTCCATACCATTCCATACCATTCCATTCCACCGTCCATTCCATTCCATTCTACTTTTGATTCCACATTCAATTGCAAATTCCATTCTGTTCCATTTCACATTCCATTCCGCACTCCATTCCACCTTCCATTCCACATACCATTCCATTCCATTCCATATTCCATTCCACATTCCATTCCACATTCCATTCCGTTCCATTCCACATTCCGTTGCATTCCATTCCAGATTCCTTTCCACATTCCATTTCATTCCTTTCCACTTTCCATTCCATTTAATTCCACATTCCATTCCACATTCTCTTCCACATTCCATTCAATTCCACATTCCAATCCTCAGTCCGTTCTACATTCCCTTCCACATTCCATTCCATGTTCCATTCTCATTCCATTGCATTTCATTTCACATTCTATTCCACAATCTGTTGTATTCCAATTCACATGCCATTCCACATTCCTTTAAATTCCATTCCATTCCATTCCAAATTCCATTCCACATTCCATTCCACGTTCCATTCCAATGTCCTTTACATTCCTTTCCACAATCCATTCCATTCCATTCCACATTGCATTCCATTCCAATAAACATTTCATTCCATTCCATTGCACATTCCATTCCATATTCCATTCCACATTCCATTCCACATTCCATTCCATTCCATTCCATTCAATTCCACTATCCATTCCACATTCCATTCCATTCCATTCCAACTTCCATTCCACACTCAATTCCACATTCCTTTCCATATTCCATTCCGTTCCATTCAACACTTGATTCCACATTCTATCCTATGTTCAATTCCACATTCCATTCCACGTTCCATTAGACGTTATATTCCACGATCAATTCCATTGCATTTCACTTTCCATTCCACATTCCATTCCATTCCATTTCAAGTTCCATTCGACATACCATTCCACTTTCCATTCAATTCCATTCCACGTTCCATTCCACTTTGCATTCTATTCCATTCCACGTTCCATTCCACAACCCATACTACATTGCAATCCACTTTCCATTCCACATTCCATTAAATTTCCTTCCACATTCCATTCCACATTCCATTCCACGTTCCGTTCGATTCCATTCCATGTTCAATTCCACATTCCATTCCATTCCATTAAACTTTCAATTCCACATTGCATTGCACATTCCATTCCACATTCCATTCTGTTTCATTCCACATTCCATTCAATATTCCATTCCATTCCGTTACACATTCCTTTCTATTACGCTCCACATTTCATTCCACATTCCCTTTCATTCCATTCCACATTCTGTTCCAAGTTTCATTCCATTCACATCCACGTTCCATTCCAAGTTTCATTCCACATTCCATTCCACATTCCATTCCCTACCATTTCGCATTCCATTCCACCTTCCATTCCACATTCCAATCCATTCCATACCACATTCCATTAAACATTCCATTCCATACCATTCCGCATTCCATTCTCATTCCATTGCATTACATTCCACATTCCTTTCCACACTCCATTCCATTCCATTTCACATTTCATACCACATTCCATTCCATTGTATTCCACATTCCATTCCACTTTCCATTCCATGTTCCACTCCACCTTCCATTCCACATTCCATTTCATTCCATTCCATTCCACGTTCCATACCATTCCATTCGACATTTCTTTTCATTCTGATCCACATTCCATTCCACATTCCATTACTCATTCCGTTCCACATTCTATTTCACTTACCATTCCATTCCATTACACATTCCATTCCATTTCATTCCACCTTCCGTTCCATTCCATTCCGCATTCCTTTACAAATTCCATTCCACATTCCATTACACTCCATTCTATTCCAGATTCCATTCCATTCCATTGCGCAATCCATTCCCCATTCCATTCCACATTCCATTCCAAGTTCCATTCCATTGCATTCCACATTCTAATCCATTCCATTCCTCATTCCTTTCCATTCAATTGCACATTCCATTCCATTCCATTCCTTTCCACATTCCATTCCATCGCATTCTGCCTTCCATTCCATTCTATTCGATTCCAATCCACTTTCCACTCCATTCATTTCCATTCCATATTCCATTCCATTATATTCCACATTCCATTCCATTGCATTGCACATTCCATTCCACGTTCAATTCCACGATGCACTCCTTGTTCCATTCCACGACACATTTCACGTTCCATTCCTTTCCATTAAACATTCCATTCCATTCCATACCACATTGCATTCCATTCCATTACACATTCCATTCCATTCCATTCCACATTACATTCCATTCCACATTCCATTCCATTTCACTCTACTTTCCATTCCACGTTCCATTTCACATTCCATTCCACATTGCATTCCAAGTTCCATCCCATTCCATTCTACATTCCAGTCGATTCCATTCCACGGTCCATTCCACGTTCCATTCCACATTCCATTTCACATTCTAATCTAAGTTCCGTTCCATTCTTTCCAAGTTCCATTCCACTTTCCATTCCATTACATTCCACGTTTCATTCCACATTCCATTCCATTCCATTCCAACTTCCTTTCCAGGTCCCATTCCACGTTCCATTCCATTACATTCCACTTTCCATTCCACATTCCATTCCATTCCATTCCACGTTCCATTCAACATTCCATTCCATTCAGTTTCATGTTCCATTCCATATTCCATTCCACATTCCGTTCTACATTCCATATCACGTTCCATTCCACGATACATTCCACACTCAATTCCACGATACATTGCACGTTCCACTCCACATTCTATTCCATCCCATTCCATTCCCCTCCACATTCCCTTCTACATTCCATTCCACATTCCATTCCACGTTCCATTCCACATTCCTTTACATGTTTCATTCCATGTTCTATTCCACATTCCATTCCATTCCTTTCTGCTTTCAATTCCACGTTCCATTCCATTCCATTCAACTTTCCATTCCATATTCCATTGAACATCCCATTCCATGTTCCATTCCTTGTTCTGTTCCACGTTCCATTCCAAATTCCATTCCGTTCAATTCCACATTTCATTCCACATTGCATTCCACATTCCAATCTATTCCATTCCACATTCCATTCCATTCCATTCCAAATTCAATTCCATTCCTCATTCCATTCCATTCCATTCCACATTCCATTCCACATTCCATTTCACATTCAGTTACACATTCCATTCCATTCCATTCTATTCCACATTCCATTCAATTCCATTCCACATTCCAATACATTCCATTCCACATTCCATTCCATTCCATTCCACATTCAAATCCACTTTCCATTCCACATTCCTTTCCCCATTCAATTGCATTCAATTCCACGTTCCATTCCATTCTATTGCATTCAACGTTCCTTTCCGTTCCATTCAATTCCAAGTTCCATTCCATTCCATTGCATTCCACATTCCATTCCATTCCATTCCATTCCAAATTCCATTCCATTCAATTCCAATCCACATTTCATTCCACTCCATTCCAAGCTCAATTCCATTCCTCATTCCATTCCATTCCATTCCACATTCCATTACACATTCTGTTCCATTCTATTCTATGCCACATTCCATTCCACATTCCATTCCATTTTTCATTCCACGTTCCATTCCACTTTCCATTCCATTCCAGTCCATTGCACGTTCCATTTCATTCCATTCCACGTTTCAATTCATTCCGTTCCACATTCCATTCCACATTCCATTTCACATTCCTTTCCAAATTATATTTCACTTTCCATTGCATTCCATTCCATTCCACATTTCGTTGTAGTCCATTCCATTCCATTCCACCTTTCATTCCATTGCATTCCGCTTTCCATTCCATTCCATTCCATTCCATTCCTTTCCATTCCATTCCATTCTATATTCCACTCCATTCCATTCCATTTCACATTCCATTCCATTCCAATTCACATTCCATTGCATTCCTTTCGACATTCCATTCCACTTTCCATTCCACGTCGCATTCCATCTTCCATTCCACGTCCCATTCAACTTTGCATTTCTTTCCATTCCACATTCCATTTCATCCCATTACACGTTCCATTCCATTCCATTCCATGCTCCATTCCAATTTCCATTCCACTTTCCATTCCACGTTGCATTCAAAGTTCCATTCCATTCCATTCCATGTTCCATTCCAAGTTCCATTCCGTTAAATTATACGTTCCATTCCATTCCATTTTACATTCCTTTTCACGTTGCATTCCATTCCATTACATTCCACATTTCATTCCACGTTCCATTCCATTAAATTCCACTTTCCATTCCACGTTCCATTCCACGTTCCATTACTTTCCATTCATCATTCCTTTCCATTCCACTTCACTTTCAATTCCATTCCTTTCGTCACTCCATTCCACGTTCTGTTCCATGTTGTATTCGACGTTCCATTCCACGTCCCATTCCACGTTCCATTCCATGTTGTATTCCACGTTCCATTCCACGTCCCATTCCACGTTCCATGCCTTTCCATGCCACATTCCATTCCATTCCTTTCCACATTCCATTCCATTACATTCCACATTCCATTACATTCCATTCCACTTTCCATTCCACATTCCATTTCTCATTCCATTCCATTCCATTCCACGTTCCATTCAACATTCCAATCCATTCAATTTCACGTTCCATTCCATATTCCATTCCACATTCCATATCACATTCCCCTCCAGTTCCATTCGGCGATCCATTACACGTTCAATTACAGGAACCATTGCACGTTCCATTCCACATTCCATTCCATTCCATTCCATTCCATTCCATGTCACATTGCCTTACACATTCCATTCCACATTCCATTCCACGTTCCATTCCACATTCCTTTCCATGTTCTATTCCACGATCCATTCCACTTTCCATTCCATTTCATTCCACGTTCCATTCCACTTTACATTCCTTTCTGTTCCACTTTTCATTCCACATTCCAAGGCACATTCCATTCCACTTTCCATTCAATATTCCATTCGACGTTGCATTCCACGTTCCATTCCACATTCCATTCCATTCCATTTCACTTTCCATTCCACATTCCATTCTGTTTTCCTTTCCATGATCCACTCCACGTTCCATTTCACCTTCCATTCCACATTCTATTCCATTCTACTCCACATTCCATTCCACATTCCACTGCAAATTCCATTCCACGTTCCATTCCACAATGCATTGGACATTCCATTCCACATTCGATTCCACATTCCATTACTTTCCATTTCACAATCCTTTCCATTCCATTCCACTTTCCATTCCAAATTCAATTCCATTCCAATCCACATTCCATTGGACATTCCATTCCATTCCATTAAACATTCCTTTCCATTGCATTCCCCGTTCCATTCTAACCCATTCCATGTTGCATTTGATTTCATTCCGCATTCCATTCCATTCCATTCCATTAGAAATTCTATTGCATTCCACATTGCTTTCCATTCCATTTCGCATTCCTTTCCATTCCATTCCATTCCATTCCACATTCCATTCCATTCCATTCCATTCCACATTCCATTCCATTTCATTCCATTCCTTTTCATTCCATTCCACATTCTATTCCATTCCACATTGCATTCCTATCCACATTCCATTCCACTGTATTCTATTCCATTCCATTCCACATTTCTTTCCATTCCATTACATTCCATATACCATTCCATTCCATTCCACATTCCATTCCGTTCATTTATTACATTCCATTCCATTCCATTCCGTATCCCGTTCCAATCCATTCATTTATCCTATTCATTTATTCCATTCCATTCCATTCCATTCCGTATTCCGTTCCATTCCATTCCACATACCATTCCATTCCACATTCCATTCCACGTTCCATTCCATGTTCCATTCCATGTTCCATTCAGTTCCATTACACATTCCATTCCATTCCATTCCACATTCCATTATATTCCATTCCACATTCCATTCCACATTCTATTCCATTCCATTCCATTTTGCATTCCACATTCCATTCCATTCCATCCCACATTCCTTTCCACATTACATTCCATTTTGTTCCATTGTACATTTCATTTCACACTCCATTGCTTTCCATTTCACATTCCACTCCATCAATTTCACACTCTATTCCACATTCAATTCCATTCCATTCCATTCCACATACCATTCCACATTCCATTCCATTCCATTCCAGATTCCATTACATTGCATTCCACATTCCTTTCCATTCAATTCTACTTTCCATTGCATTCCATTCCACATTCTATTCAAAATTCCATTCCATTCCATTCCACATTCCATTCCATTCCTTTCCACATTCCATTCCATTCCATTCCAATCGACATTCCATTTCACATTCCATTCCATTCCTTTCCACCTTCCATTCCACATTCAGTTTCATTCCTTTCACATTCCATTCCATTCCATTCCATACCACATTGCATTCCACATACCATTTCATTCCAATCCACATTCCATTGCACATTGTATTCCATTTCACGCCACATTCAGTTCCACATTCCATTCCATTCCTTTCCATTTCACTTTGAATTCCACATTCCATTCCACATTCCATTCCATTCCACTCCTCTTTCCATTTCACGATCCATTCCACATTCTATTCCACATTCCATTCCACGTTCCCTTCTGTTCCATTCCACATTCAATTCCACATTGCATTCCACATTCCATTCAACGTTCCATATTCCATTCCACATTCCATTCCGTTCCATTCCACATTCCAATCCACATTCCATTCTAGTCAATTCCACATTTCATACCACATTCCATTCCACGTTACTTTCCATGTTCCATTCCACGTTCCATTCCATTCCATTCCTTTCCATTCCATTCCATTCCATTCCATGTTCCAATTCATTCTATTCCACATTCCACTTACACTTTCCATTTCACATTCCGTTCCACATTCTATTTCTCTATAAATTCCATTCCATTCCATTCCATTACACATTTCATTCCATTCCATTCCACATTCCATTCCACGTTCCATTCCACGTTCCATTCCACATTCCCTTCCAAATTCCATTCCGTTCCATTCCACATTCCATTGCACATTCCATTCCACATTACATTCCATTCCATTCCACGTTCCATTGCGCATTACATTCCACATTCCATTCCAGATTCCTTTCCGTTCCATTCCACATTCCATTCCACATTCCATTCGACATTCCATTCCATTGCATTTCACATTCAATTCTCATTCCTTTGCATTACATTCAAAATTCCATTCCACATTCCATTCCTTTCCATTCCACACTTCATTTAATTCCATTCCACATTCCATTAAACATTCCATTCCATTCCTATCCACATTCCATTCATTTCCACATTCCATTCCACATTAAATTCAATGTTCCATTCCATTCCATTCCACTTTCCATTCCACGTTGTATTCCATGTTCCCCTCCATTCCATTACACGTTCCATTCCAAATTCCATTCCCTTACATTTCAGGTTCCCTTCCACATTCCTTTTCACATTCCATTCGACTTTCCATTGCATTCCATTCCACATGCCATTACACACTCCACTCGACATTGCATTCCACATTCCATTCCACATTGAATTCCAGATTTCATTCTACATCCCATTCCCTTCCATTCCACATTCCATGCCACATTTAATTCCACATCCCATTCCATTCCATTCCACATTCCATTCCACATTCCATTCCACATTCCATTCCACCTTCCATTCCATTCCATTCCTCTTTTCAGTCCACCTTCCATTCCATTACATTCCACTTTCCTTTCCACATTCCATTACACTGTCCATTTCACATTCCATTCTACATTCCATTGCATTCCATTCCACATTACATTACATTCCATTCCACTTTCCATTCCACATTCCATTCCATATACTTTTCCACATTCTATTCCATTTCATTACACATTCCATTCCTTTCCATTCCACATTCCATTCCATTCCTTCCCACATTCCATTCCATTCCATTCAACGTTCCATTCCTTCCCACATTCCATTCCATTCCATTCAACGTTCCATTCCACATTCCATTCCATTAAATTCCACTTTTGTTTCCACATTCCATTCCACATTACATTCCTTTCCATTCCACTTTCCATTCCACATTCCATTCCACATTACATTGCTTTCCGTTCTTCATTCCACTGCACATTCCATTCCGTATTCTGTTCTATTCCATTCAGCATTCCATTCCATTCCTTTCCACATTCCATTCCACATTCCATTCCACATTACATTGCTTACCATTCTTCATTTCATTCCACATTCCATTCCATATTCCGTTCCATTCCATTCAGCATTCCATTCCATTCCATTCCACACTCTATTCCACCTTCAATTCCATTCCACACTGCATCCCACATTCCATTCCTTTCCATTCCACATTCCATTCCTCATTACATTACGTACCGTTCCTCATTCCACTGCATTCCACTCCACATTCCTTTCAACATTCTACTCCGTTGCATTCCACATTCCGTTCCATTCCATTCCACGATACATTCCACATTATATTCCACATTCCATTCCACCTTCCATTCCATTACATTTCAGGTTACTTTCCACAATCCATTCCATTCCATTACATATTCCGTTCCATATTCGGTTCAATTTCATTCCACATTCCATTCCACATTCCATTCCATTACATTCAACATCCTATTCCATTGCATTCCATTCCACATCCCATTCCATTGCACTCCTCGTTCCTTTCTACGTTCCATTCCATTCCATTCCTCTTACATTTCCTCATTTCATTCCACAGTCCATTCCATATTTCATTCCGTTCCATTCCACATTCCATTCCTCATTGCATTCCTCATTCCATTCCATACAATTCCACATTCCATTCCACAATCCATTCTATTCCATTCCACTTTGCATGCCACATTCCATTCCATTCCATTCCATAATCAATTCCACATTGCATTCCATTCCACTCCACATTCCACTCCACATTCCATTCCATTCCATTCAACTTCATTGCACTTTCCTTTTCATTTCATTCCATAATCCATTCAATTCCATTCCACATTCCATTAAACATTCCATTCCATTCCTTTCCACATTCCATTCATTTCCACATTCCATTCCACATTCCATTCGACATTCCATGCCATTGCATTTCACATTCAATTCTCATTCCATTGCATTACATTCCAAATTCCATTCCACATTCCATTCCTTTCCATTCCTCATTTCATTCCAAATTCCATTTCATTCCATTCAACATTCCATTCCACATTCGATTCCACGTACCTTTCAATTTTCCATTCCAAGTTCCATTCCAAGTTCCATTCCATTCCATTTTTTTACACGTTCCATTCCATTGCATTCCACGTGCCATTTCATTCTGTTTCCCATTCCACTCCACATTCCATTTCACATTCTGATCCACATTCTATTTTACTTTCCATTCTTTTGCATTACACATTCCTGGCCATTCAATTCCACATTCCATTCCCCATTCCATTCCACATTCTATTCCATTTCATTTCACCTTCCATTCCATGCCATTCAAAATTCCATTCCACATTCCATTCCATTCCATTTCACTTTTTATTCCATTCCATTCAACATTCCATTCCACATTCCTGTCCACTGCATTCCACATTCCATTCCACATTCCGTTCCATTCCATTCCACATTCCATTCCATACCATTCCACCTTCCATTCCGCGTTCAATTCCATTACACATTCTATTCCACATTCCATTCCACTCCACTCCACATTCCATTCCAATCCATTCCACCTTCCATTCCGCATTCCATTCCATTCCCCAATCCATTCCAGAATCCATTCAATTCCTTTCAACATTCCATTCCATTTCATTTACATTCCATTACAATCCATTCCACAATCCCTTCCATTCCATTCGACATTCCTTTCCACATTTCATTCCATTCCATTCCACATTCCATTCCATTCCATTCCACATTCCATTCCATTCCATTCCACATTCCATTCCACAATACACTGCACTCCATTCCATTCCACCTACCATTCCGTGCCATTCCATTCCATTCCACATTCCATTCAACTCCATTCCACTTTCCATTCTATTCCACGTTCCATTCCATATTCCACACCATATTCCATTCCATTCCACTTTCCATTCCACATTCCAAACCACATTCCATTCCATTCTTTTACACATTCCATTCCATTCCAATCCACATTCCATCATCATTCCATCCCATTCCATTTCACATTCCATTCATCATTCCATTCCATTCCATTCCACATTCCATGCCATTCCATTCCACATTCCATTCCCCATTCCATTCCGTTCAATTCCACATTCCTTTACACATTCCATTCCACATTCTATTCCACTTTCCATTCCACATTCCATTCCACAATCCATTCCAGTTCACTCCACATTCCATTCCACATTCTATTCCATTTCATTCCACCTTCCATTCCACATTCCATTCCTTTCCACATTCCATTCTGAATTCCATTACACTCCGTTCCACATTCCATTCCACATTTCATTCCATTCCATTTCACATTCCATTCCATTCCAATCCACTTTCTGTTTCATTCCATTCCATTTCAGTCCACATTCTATTCAATTCCATTACATTCCACTTTCCATTGGATTCCATTCCATATTCTATTCTATTCCATTCCACATACCATTCCATAATCCATTCCGTATTCCATTCCACATTTCATTCCATTCCATTCCACAATCCATTCCATTAAATTCCACATTCCATTCCACATTCCATTCCATTGCATTCCATTCCACATTCTGTTACATTCCATTAAATTCCAGTCCAAATTCTATTCCATTCCTTTCCATTCCGCATTCCATTCCATTCCATTCCTCATTCTATTCCATTCAATTCCACATTCAGTTCCATTCCATTCCACATTCCATTCCATTCCATTTCACATTCCATTCCATTCCATTCCACTTTCAATTCCATTTCATTCCATTCCACATTCCATTCCATTTCATTCCACATTACATTCCACATTCCATTCAACATTCCATCGCGCATTCCTTTCCCTTTCATTTCACATTCCAGTCCATTCCATTACTCAATCCATTCCAAGTCCCATTCCATGTTCCATTGCATTTTCCATTACATGTTCCATTCCACATTCCTTTACACGTTCCATTCCATTCCATTCCACATTCCATTCCACATTCCATTCCATTCCATTCCATTCCACATTGCATTCCATTCCATTCCGCATTCCATTCCACTTTCCATTCCATTCCATTCAACATTCCATTCCATTCCATTCCATTCCACATTCCATTCCAATCCTGTCCGAATTCCATTCCAATCTGCAATCCATTCTATTCCATTCCACTTTTCATTCCACGTTTCATTCCATTAAATTCCACGTTCCATTCCATTCCATTCCATGCTCCATTTCATTCCATTCCACATTTCATTCCACATTCCATTTCACATTACATTCCCCATTCCATTTCACATTCCATTCCCCATTCCATTTCGCATTCCATTCCACATTCCAATCCACATGACTTTTAACATTCTATTCCACATTCCATTTCACATTCCACATTCCATTCCATTCCATTTCACGGTCCATTTCATTCCAAGTTCCAATGCATTCCATTCCACCTTCCATTTCTTTCCATTCCACATTCCATTCGATTCAGTTCCATATTCCACTCCGCATTCCATTCCACATTCGATTCCATTCCATTCCATTCCACATTCATTTTCATTGCATTCCACATTCCAATCGATTCCATTCCATTCCATTCCACATTCCATTCCCTTCCATTCCACATTCCATTTCATTCTATTCCATTGTCATTCCATTCCATGTTCCATTCCACGTTCCGTTCCACTTTCCATTGCATGTTCCATTACGTGTTCCATTCCACGTTCCATTCCACGTTCCATTTAATTCCGTTCCACATTGCATTCCATTCCATTCCACATACCATACCATTCGATACCACATTCCATACCATTTCATTAGACATTAAATTCCACATTCCATTCTGTGCCATTCAACTTTCCATTCCATTCCATTCCCCGTTCCATACCATTCCATTCCACATTCCATTCTTTTCCATTTGACGTTTCTTTCCACATTCCGTTCCACATTGCATTCCGTTCAATTCCACATTACATACCACATTGCATTCCATTCCTTTCCACCTTCCATTACACATTCCATTCCATTCAATTTCACATTCCATTCCGTTCCATTCTATATTCATTTCCACATTCCATCCCACATTCCTTTCCACATAACGTTTCACATTCCAGTCCGTTCCATTCCTCATCCCATTCCACTCTGCATTGCATTCTACTTTCCATTCCACTTTCCATTCCACATTTCATTCCACGTTCCATTCCATTACATTCCGTGTTCCATTCCCTGTTCCATTCTATTCCATTCCACACTGCATTCCACATTCCATTTCACATTCCATTGCATTCCATTCCACATTCTATTCCACATTCCAATCCACAGTCCATTCCACTTTCCATCACACGTTCCATTCGATTTCTTTCCATGTTTCATTCCACATTCCATTCCATTCTACTTTCCCTTCCACATTCCATTCCACATTCCATTCTTCATTACATTCCGTTCCATTCCACATTCCATTCCACACTCCATTCCATTCCGTTCCACATTCCATTCCATTACACTCCACATTTCATTCCACATTCCCTTCCATTACATTCCACATTCTATACCATGTTCCATTCCAATCAATTCCACGTTCCATTCCACGACTCATTCCACTTTCCCTTCCACAATCCATTTCACATTCCAATCCATTCCATTCCACATTCCATTCCACATTCCATTCCATATTCCATTCCCTTCCATTCCACATTCCATTCTCATTCCAATGCGTTTCATTCCACATTCCATTCCACATTCCATTCCATTCCATATTTCATACCACATTCCATTCCATTCCATTCCACATTCCATTCCGCATTCCATTCCTCTTTCCTTTCCATGATCCATTCCACGTTCCATTCCACGTTCCATTCCACTCCATTCCACGTTACATTCCATTCCATTAAACGTTCCATTTCATTCCGTTCCACATTCCATTCCTCTTTCCATTTCACATTCCGTTCCACATTCTGTTTCATTTTCCTTTCCTTTTCCTTCCATTCCATTACAGTTTCCTTTCCATTCCGTTGCTCATTCCATTCCATTCCACGATCCATTCCACATTCCATTCCACAATTCATTCCATTCCATTCTATTCCACGTTCCATTCCGTTCCGTTAAACCATCCATTCCACGTACCATTTCACATTCCATTCCACGTTCCATTCCATTCCATTCCACTTTCCAATTCATTCCATTTCACATTACAATCCATTCCATTCCACATTCTACTACATTCCATTCCAAGTTGCATTCCATTCCGTTCCACGTTGCATTCCGCATTCCATTCCATATTACATTCCACGTTAAATTCCAATATATTTCACACTCCATTCCATTCCATTCCACGTTCCATTCCACTTTCCATTCCACATTCCATTCCACTTTCCATTTCACGTTGCATTCCATTTTATTCCACATTCTATTCCACGTTCCATTCCATTCCATTCCATATTCCATTGCATTCCATTCCACATTCCATTCCATTCCATATTCCATTCCATTCCATTCTATTCCATAATCCATTCCATTACATTCAACATTAAATTCCTTTGCATTCCACATTCCATTCCACATTCCATTGCACATTCCGTTGCACATTCCATTCCATTCCATTCCACATTCCATTCTCTTCCATTCCACTTTCCATTCCATTCAATTCCACATTTCACTCTATTGCATTGCATTCCACATTCTATTCCATTCCATTCCGCATTGCATTCCATCCCATTCTGCTTTATTCCACATTCCATTCCATTCCATTCCACTTTCCATTCCACATTCAATTCCACATTCTTTTTCACGTTCCATTCCATTTCATTACATATTACATTGAATTCCATTCCACATTCCATACCACGTCCTCTTCCATTCCATTGCACATTACATTCCATTCTATTCCACATTCCATTCCTTTCAATTACTCATTTCATTCCATTGCACTGCATTCCATATTCCGTTCCATTGCATTCCTCATTTCATTACATTACAATGCATTCCACATTCCATTCTGTTCCATTCATATTCCATTTCATTATATTCCACATTCCATTCCATTCCATTCCACTTTCCATTCCATTCCATTGCACACTCCATTCCACTTTCCATTCCATTCCATTCCACATTCCATTCCACATTCTCTTCCACATTACCGTCCTTTAAATTCCACATTCCATTCCACATTCCGTTCCATTCCATTCCACATTGCATTCCATATTCCATTCCATTCCATTCCACATCCCATTGCACATTCGATTGCATTCCGTTCCACATTACTTTCCATTCAATTCCACCTTCCATTCCACATTCCTTTCCATTCCATTCCACATTCCATTGCAGATTCCATTCCACATCCTATTCCATTCCATTCCACATTTCATTGCACGTTCCATTCCATTCCTTGCCACGTTCCATTCCATGTTTCATTCCACATTCCATTCCACATTCCATTCCACATTCCATTCCGCATTTCATTCCATTCCATTCTATTCCTCATTCCATTCCATTCCATTAAACCATCCATTCCACGTACCATTCCACATTCCATTCCACGTTCCATTCCATTCCATTCCACTTTCCAATTCATTCCATTTCACATTACAATCCATTCCATTCCACATTCTACCACATTCCATTCCAAGTTGCATTCCATTCCTTTCCACGTCGCATTCCGCATTCCACTCCATATTACATTCCACATTCCATTCCAATATATCTCACTCTCCATTCCATTCCATTCCACGTTCCATTCCAGTTTCCATTCCACATTCCATTCCACTTTCCATTTCACGTTGCATTCCATTCCATTCCACATTGTATTCCACATTCCATTCCACATTCCATTGCACATTCCATTGCACGTTCCATTCCATTCCATTCCACATTCCGTTCTATTCCATTCCACTTTCCATTCCATTCAATTCCACATTTCACTCTATTCCATTGCATTCCACATTCTATTACATTCCATTCCGCATGGCATTCCATCCCATTCTGCTTTATTCCACATTCCATTCCATTCCATTCGAGTTTCCATTACGCATTCAATTCCACATTCTTTTCCACGTTCCATTCCATTTCATTGCATAGTACATTGAATTCCATTCCACGTTCCATTCCACGTCCTCTTCCATTCCATTGCACATTACATTCCATTCTATTCCACATTCCATTCCTTTCAATTCCTTATTTCATTCCATTGCATTGCATTCCATATTCCGTTCCATTCCATTCCTCATTTCATCACATATCTTTGCATTCCACATTCCATTCTGTTCCATTCACATTCCATTCCATTCCATTTCATTATTTTCCACATTCCATTCCATTCCATTCCACTTTCCATTCCATTCCATTGCACATTCCATTCCACTTTCCATTCCATTCCATTCCACGTTCCATTCCACATTCTCTTCCACATTACCGTCCTTTAGATTCCACATTCCATTCCACATTCCGTTCCATTCCATTCCACATTGCATTCCATATTCCATTCCATTCCATTCCACATCCCATTGCACATTCGTTTGCATTCCATTCCACATTCCTTTCTATTCCACTCCACCTTCCATTCCACATTCCTTTCCATCCCATTCCACATTCCATTGCAGATTCCATTCCACGTCCTATTCCATTCCACATTCCTTTCCATTCAACTCCACCTTCCATTCCACATTCCTTTCCATTCTATTCCACATTCCATTGCAGATTCCATTCCACGTCCTATTCCATTCCATTCCACATTTCATTCCACGTTCCATTCCATTCTTTGCCACGTTCCATTCCATCTTTCATTCCACATTCCATTCCACATTATATTCCACATTCCATTCCATTCCATTCCGCGTTCCATACTACATTTCATTCCATATTCCATTCCACTTTCCGTTCCACATTTCATTCCACATTCCATTACATATTCCATTCCACATTCCATTACATATTCCATTCCACATTCCATTCCACATTCCTTTCCATGTTCCATTCAATTCCACTTTCCATTCCACATTCCATTTAACTCCATTACACATTCCATTTCATTCCACTGCACGTTCCATTCCAAATTCCATTTCACTTTCCATTCCATTCCATTCCATTCCACATTCCATTCCATTCCATTCCAATCCACATTCCATTCCATTCCATTCCAATCCACATTCCATTCCATTACAATCCAAGTTCAATTCCATTTCGCATTCCATTCCATTCCATTCCACATTCCATTCCACATTCCATTCCACATTCCATTTCACTTTCAATTCCATTCCATTCCATTCCACATTCCATTCCATTCCATTCCACTGTGCATTTCATTCCACTCCACATTCCATTCCAAATTCCATTTCACTTTCCATTCCATTCCATTGCATTCCACATTCCATTCCATTCCATTCCAAGTTCAATTCCATTCCACATTCCATTCCACATTCCATTGCATATTCCTTTCCATTCCATTCTATTCCACATTCCATTCCATTCCATTAAACCATCCATTCCACGTACCATTCCACATTCCATTCCACGTTCCATTCCATTCCATTCCAATTTCCAATTCATTCCATTTCACATTACAATCCATTCCATTCCACATTCTACCACATTCCATTCCAAGTTGCATTCCATTCCATTCCACGTCGCATTCCGCATTCCATTCCATATTACATTCCACATTCCATTCCAATATATCTCATGCTCCATTCCATTCCATTCCACCTTCCATTCCACTTTCCATTCCAAATTCCATTCCACTTTCCATTTCACGTTGCATTCCATTCCATTCCACATTGTATTCCACATTCCATTCCACATTCCATTGCACATTCCTTTGCACGTTCCATTCCATTCCATTCCACATTCCGTTCTATTCCATTCCACTTTCCATTCCATTCAATTCCACATTTCACTCTATTCCATTGCATTCCACATTCTATTACATTCCATTCCGCATGGCATTCCATCCCATTCTGCTTTATTCCACATTCCATTCCATTCCATTCCAGTTTCCATTACGCATTCAATTCCACATTCTTTTCCACGTTCCATTCCATTTCATTGCATATTACATTGAACTCCATTCCACGTTCCATTCCACTTCTTCTTCCATTCCATTGCACATTACATTCCATCCTATTCCACATTCCATTCCATTCTATTCCACATTCCATTCCTTTCAATTCCTCATTTCATTCCATTGCATTGCATTCCATATTCCATTCCATTCCATTCCTCATTTCATCACATAACTTTGCATTCCACATTCCATTCTGTTCCATTCACATTCCATTCCATTCCATTTCATTATATTCCACATTCCATTCCATTCCATTCCACTTTCCATTCCATTCCATTGCACATTCCATTCCACTTTCCATTCCATTCCATTCCACGTTCCATTCCACATTCACATCCACATTACGGTCCTTTAAATTCCACATTCCATTCCACATTCCGTTCCAATCCATTCCACATTGCATTCCATATTCCATTCCATTCGATTCCACATTCCATTGCACATTCGATTGCATTCCATTCCACATTCCTTTCTATTCATCTCCAACTTCCATTCCACATTCCTTTCCATCCCATTCCACATTCCATTGCAGATTCCATTCCACGTCCTATTCCATTCCACATTCCTTTCCATTCAACTCCACCTTCCATTCCACATTCCTTTCCATTCCATTCCACATTCCATTGCAGATTCCATTCCACGTCCTATTCCATTCCATTCCACATTTCATTCCACGTTCCATTCCATTCTTTGCCACGTTCCATTCCATGTTTCATTCCACATTCCATTCCACATTATATTCCACATTCCATTCCATTCCATTCCGCATTCCATACTACATTTCATTCCATATTCCATTCCACTTTCCGTTCCACATTTCATTCCACATTCAATTACATATTCCATTCCACATTCCACATTCCATTACACATTCCATTCCACATTCCTTTCCATGTTCCATTCAATTCCACTTTCCATTCCTCATTCCATTTAACTCCATTACACATTCCATTTCATTCCATTGCACGTTCCATTCCAAATTCCATTTCAATTTCCATTCCATTCCATTCCATTCCACATTCCATTCCATTCCATTCCAATCCACATTCCATTCCATTCCATTCCAATCCACATTCCATTCCATTACAATCCAAGTTCAATTCCATTTCGCATTCCATTCCATTCCATTCAACATTCCATTCCACATTCCATTCCACATTCCATTTCACTTTCAATTCCATTCCATTCCATTCCACATTCCATTCCATTCCATTCCACTGTGCATTTCATTCCACTCCACATTCCATTCCAAGTTCCATTTCACTTTCCATTCCATTCCATTCCATTCCACATTCCATTCCATTCCATTCCAAGTTCAATTCCATTCCACATTCCACTCCACATTCCATTGCATATTCCTTTCCATTCCATTCTATTCCACATTTCATTCCATTCCATCCCACATTGCATTTCATTCCATTCCACATTCCATTCCACATTCCAATGCACTCTCACTTGCATTCTATTCTATTCCACATTCCATTTCCTTCCATTCCACATTCCATTCCATTCCATTCCATTCCATATTCCATTACACGTTCCATTCCCCATCCAATTCCATTCAATTCCACGTTCCATTGCATTCCATTCCATTCAATTCCACATTCCATTCAATTCCAAACTCCATTCCATTCCATTCAACATTCCATTCCACATTCCATTTCTTTCCATTTCACATTCCTTTCCATTCCATTCCACATTCCATTCCACATTCAAATTCATTCCATTCCACATTCCATTAGACTTTCCATTGCTTTCCATTCCGCGTTCCATGCTACATTTCATTCCATAATCCATTCCACATTCCATTACACATTCCATTCCACATTCCATGACAAATTGCTTTCCACAATCCATTCCATGCTCCATTGCATTCCTCTTTCCATTCCACATTCCATTCTATTCCATTCCACATTCCTTTTCATTCCATTTCACATTCCATTGCAAATTCCATTTCACTTTCAATTCCATTCCATTCCATTCCACATTCCATTCCATTCCATTCCACTGTGCATTTCATTCCACTACACATTCCATTCCAATTTCCATTTCACTTTCCATTCCATTCCATTCCATTCCACATTGCATTCCATTCCATTCCAATCCACATTCCATTCCATTCCATTCCAAGTTCAATTCCATTCCACATTCCATTCCACATTCCATTGCATATTCCATTCCATTCCATTCTATTCCACATTCCATTCCATTCCATTCCACATTTCTTTTCATTCCATTCCACATTCCATTCCACTTTCCATTCCACATTCCTTTCCGTGTTCAATTGCACTCAATTTCACGTTACATTCCTTTCAATTGCATTCAATGTTCCATTCCATTCCATTTAATTCCACTTACCATTCCATTCCATTGCATTCCACATTCCATTCCATTCCATTCCACATTTCATTCTATTCCATTCCACATTCCTTTCCATTCCATTCCATTTCACATTCCATTCCATACCATTCCAATCCACATTCCATTCCATTCCAATGCAAGTTCAATTCCATTCCACATTCCATTCCATTGCATTCCACATTCCATTCCACATTCCATTGCATATTCCTTTCCATTCCATTCTATTCCACATTTCATTCCATTCCATGCCACATTGCATTTCATTCCATTCCACATTCCATTCCACATTCCATTTCACTCTCTCTTGCATTCTATTCTATTCCACATTCCATTCCCTTCCATTCCACATTCCATTCCATTCCATTCCATATTCCATTACACGTTCCATTCCCCGTTCAATTCCATTCAATTCCACGTTCCATTGCGTTCCATTGCCTTCCTTTCCATTCAATTCCACATTCCATTCAATTCCATTCCACATTCCATTCCATTCCATTCCACACTCCATTCCATTCCATTCCACATTGCCTTCCACTCCCTTCCCATTCCATTATACATTCCATTCCATTCCATTCAATTTCCATTCGATTCCATTCCATTCCTTTCCACATTCCATTCCACATTGCAGCCCATTCCATTCCACATTCCACTCCATTCCATTCCACAATCCATTCCATTCCATTCCGCTTTCCAATCCGCATTCCACTATATTCCATTCCTTTGCACATTCCATTCCACTTTCCATTCCATTCCAATTCACACTGAATTCCATTCCATTTCATTCCACATTCCATTCCAAATTCCATTTCTTTCCATTTCACATTTCTTTCCATTCCATTCCACATTCCATTCCAGATTCAAATTCATTCCATTCCACATAACTTTGGACATTCCATTCCTTTCCATTCCGCGTTGAATCCTACATTTCATGTCATATACCATTCCACATTCCATTTCACTTTCCATTCCACATTCCATTACAAATTGCTTTCCACAATCCATTCCATGTTCCATTGCATTCCTCTTTCCATTCCACATTCCATTCTATTCAATTCCACATTCCATTTCATTCCATTCCACATTCCATTGCAAATTCCATTTCACATTCAATTCCATTCCATTCCATTTCACATTCCGTTCCATTCCATTCCACAGTGCATTTCTTTCCACCCCACATTCCATTCCCAATTCCATTTCACTTTCCATTCCATTCCACATTCCATTCCATTCCATTCCAATCCACATTCCATTGCATTCCATTCCAAGTTCAATTCCATTCCACATTCCATTCCACATTCCATTTCATATTCCTTTCCATTCCATTCTATTCCACATTCCATTCCATTCCATTCCATTCCATTCCATTCCATTCCAAATTTCTGTTCATTCCATTCCACATTCCATTCCACTTTCCATTCCACATTACTTTCTGTGTTCAATTGCGTTCAATTTCACGTTACATTCCATTCCATTGCATTCAATGTTCCATTCCATTCCATTCAATTCCACGTACTGTTCCATTCCATTGCATTCCACATTCCATTCCATTCCATTCCACATTTCATTCTCTTCCATTCCACATTCCTTTCCATTCCATTCCATTCCACATTCCATTCCATTCCATTCCAATCCACATTCTATTTCATTCCATTCCGAGTTCAATTCCATTCCACATTCCATTCCATTGCATTCCACATTCCATTCCACATTCCATTGCACTTTCACTTCCATTCAATTCTATTAAACATTCCATTCCATTTCATTCCGCATTCTATTCCATTCCATTCCACATTCCACTCCATTACACTCCACAAACCATTCCACATTACATTCCACGTTCCGTTCCACATTTCATACAACATTCCATTCCTTATTCTATTCCGTTGCATTCCGCATTGCATTCCACATTCCATTCAACATTCCATTCCACATTCCATTCAACGTTTCATTCCACATTCCATTCCATTCCATTCTACATTCCGTTCTCATTCCATTGCATTCATTTCCACTTTCCATTCCACTTTCCATTCCATTCCATTCCACTTTACATACCACATTCCATTTTACGTTCTATTCCATGCTCCATTCCATGTTCCATTCCATGTTCCATTCCATTACATTTCATTACTCGTTCCATTCCATTCCATTCCACGTTCCAATTCATTCCATTCCACATTTCATTCCACATTCCATTTCACATTCCTTTCCACATTATATTTCACTTTCCAATCCATTCCATTCCATTCCACATTCCATTCCAGTCCATTCCATTCCATTCTACCTTTCATTCCATTGCATTCCGCATTCTATTCCATTCTATTCCATTCCATTCCACATTCCATTCCACTTTCCATTCCATGTCGCATTCCATGTTCCATTCCACGTCGTATTCCAGGTTGCATTCCTTTCCATTCCACGTCACATTCCATTCCACGTTGCATTCCACGATCCATTCCACTTTCCATTCCACATTGCATTCTAAGTTCCATTCCGTTCCATTTCACATTCCATTCCACGTTCTATTCCATTAAATTCCCCGTTCCATTCCATTGCATTCCACATTCCATTCCATGTTGCAGTCCATTTTTTTCCACTTTCCATTCCACGTTCCATTCCACGTTCCATTCCATTCCATTCCACATTCCTTTCCGTTCCATTTCACATTCCATTCCATTTGTTTCGACATTCCCTTCCACTCTCCATTCCACGTTGAATTCCATGTTGCATTCCACGTCCCATTCCAAGTTCCATGCCTTTCCTTTCCACATTCCATTCCATTCCATTCCACATTCCATTCCATTCCTTTCCACCTTCCATTCCATTCCATTCCATATTCCATTCCATTCCATTCCATATTCCATTCCACATTCCATTCCATTCCATTCCACGTTCCATTCAACTTTCCAATCTATTGAATTTCACGTTCCATTCCATATTCCATTCCACATTCCACATTCCCTTCCAGTTCCATTCCATGATCCATTCCACATTCAATTACAGGAACCATTGTAATTTCCATTCCACATTGCATTCGATTCCTTTCCATTCCATGCCACATTCCCTTCCGCATTACATTCCATATTCCATTCCACGTTCCATTCCAAATTCCTTTCCATTCCATGCCACATTCCCTTCCACATTACATTCCACATTCCATTCCATGTTCCATTCCACATTCCTTTCCACTTTCTCTTCCACGTTCCATTCCACTTTCCATTCCATTTCATTCAACGTTCCATTCCACGTTACATTTCTTTCCATTCCACTTTCCATTCCACCTTCCATTGCACATGCCATTCCACTTTCCATTCCATATTCCATTCCATGTTCCATTCCACATTCCATTCCACGTTCCATTCCACATTCTATTCCATTCCAATCCACTTTCCATTCCACTTTCCATTCCACGTTCCATTCCACATTCCATTCCACATTATACTGCAAATTCCATTCCACATTACATTCCACATTCCATTGCACATTGCATTCCACATTCCATTCCACATTCCATTTCTTTCCATTTCACATTCCATTCCATTCCACTCCACATTCTGTTCCACATTCAATTCCATTCCATTCCACATTCCATTGTACATTCCATTCAATTCCATTCCACATTCCTTTCCATTGCATTCCAATTTCCATTCTAATCCATTCCATGTTCCATTCCATAACATTCCCCATTCCATTCCATTCCATTCCACATTCTGTTGCATTACACTTTCCATTCTATTCCATTTCACATTCCACTTCATTCCATTATATTCCTTTCCACATTCCATTCCATTCCCTTCCACATTCCATTCCAATTCATTCCATTCCATTTCATTCCATTCCACATTCCATTACATTCTACATTCCATTCCATTCCACATTCCATTCCCTGCCATTCCATTCCACTTTCCATTCCATTATACATTCCATTCCATTCCATTCCCCATTCCATTCCATTCATTTATTGCATTCCATTCCATTCCATTCCACATACCATTATATACGACACTCTATTCAACGTTCCATTCCACGTTCCATTCCATTCCATTCCACATTCCATTCCACTTTCCATTCTGTTACAATCCACGTTCCATTCCACATTCCATTGCCCATTCCCTTCCACGTTCCATGACACATTCCATTTCTCGTTCCATTCCACTTTCCATTCCAAGGTCCATTCCTTTACATTCCATGTTCCATTCCACATTCCATTCCACATTCCATTCCACAATCCATTCCGTTCCATTCTGTTCCATTCCACATTCTACTCCACATTCCATTCCTCATTCAATTTCATTCCATTCCAGATTCCATTCCATTCCATTCCACATTCCATTCCACTTTCATTCCAGGTTGCTTTCCACATTCCATTCCACATTCCATTCCAATTTCCATTCAAAATTCCATTCCACTTTCCACTCCATTCCATTCCATGTTCCGTTGCACATTGCATTCCATTCCATTAAACATTCTATTCCGCATTCCATTCCACATTCCATTCCATTCCATTCCACATTCTATTACATTCCATTCCACATTCCATTCCATTCAATTTCACATTCCATTCCAAATTCCATTGCACTCCATTCCACTTTCCATTCCACACTGCCTTGCATTCCATTCCACATTCTATTCCGTTCCATTCCACCTTGCATTCCATTCTTTTCCACATTCCATTCCACATTCCATTCCATTCAATTTCACCTTGCATTCCAAATTCCATTCCATTCCATTCCACTTTCCTTTCCTCATTGCCTTGCATTACATTCCATTAAACATTCTATTAAACATTCTATTAAACATTCCATTAAACATTCTATTAAACATTCTATTAAACATTCCATTCTATTCCGCATTCCTCTCCACATTCCAATCCAATCCATTCAATGTTCTATTTCACGTTCCATTCCACAGTACATTGCACATTCTATTTCACGTTCCATTCCATTCCATTCCACGTTCCACCCCACTTTCCATTCCTTTCCATTCCACTTTCCATTCCACGTTCCATTGCAAATTCCATTCCATGTTCAATTCCATGTTCCATTCCGTGTTCCATTCCATTCCACTCCAAGTTCCATTCCACATTCCATTCCATCCCTTTCCACGTTCCATTCCATTCCATTCCATGTTCCATTCTACGTTCCATTCCACATTCCTTTACACAATCCATTCCATTCAATTGCATTCCATTCCATTCCATGTTCCATTTGGCATTGCATTCCACATTCCTTTCCACATTACATTCCATTCCATTCCACATTCCTTTCAACTTTCCATTCCACTTTCCATTCCATTCCATTCCACATTCCATTCCACGTTCCTTTCCACATTCCATTCCAAATTCCATTCCATTGCATTCCCCATTCGATTCCACATACCATTCTAATCCATTCTGCATTGCATTCCACTGCAGTCCACATTCCATTCAACATTCCTTTCCATTGCATTTAAACTTTCCATTCCATTCCGTTCCGCATTCGACTTCACCTTCCATTCCATTCCAAACTCCATTCCACACTCCATTCCATTCCATTCCACATTCCATTCTACATTCCGTTCCATTCCATTCCGCCTTCCATTCCACATTCCACTCCACGTTCCATTCCACTTTCCATTCCACATTTCGTTCCACATTCCCTTTCACATTCCATTCCATTCCATTCCATTACACTTTCCCTTATAGTTTACATTCCACATTGCATTACACATTCCATTCCATTCCATTCCACGTTCCATTCGACATTCCATTCCATGTTCCATTCCACGTTCCATTCCATTCCATTCCGCGTTCCATTCCTCCTTCCATTACATTCCATTCGACGTTCCGTTACACATTCCATTGTACATTCCATTCCACGATCCATTCCACATTCCATTGTACATTCCACTCCACGTTCCATTCTGCATTCCATTCCACGTTAAATTACTTTCTATTCCACAAACCATTCCATTCCTTTCCACATTCCATTCTTTTCCATTCCATTCTACATTCCTTTCCATTCCTTTCCATTCCAGTCCACATTCTATTCAATTCCACTCCATTCCATTCCACATTCAATTCCTTTCCATTGCACGTTCAATTCCATTCAATTCCATTGCATTCCTTGTACAATTCCATTCAATTCCTCATTCCATTGCATTCCATTCCATATTCAATTCCATTCCATTCAGTTCCACATTCCATTCCATTCCTTTGCACATTCCATTCATTTCCATTCCATTCCACGTTCCATTCTATTCTATTCCACTTTCCAGTCCATTCCATTCCACATTCCATTCCACGTTCCATTAAGTTCCATTCCATTCCACATTCCATTCCATTCTATTAGTCATTCCATTCCATATTCCATTCCATATTCCATTCCACTTTCTATTGCACATTCCATTCCACGTTCCATTCCACGTTCCATTCCATTCCATTCCACATCCCATTCCACGTTCCATTCCATTCCATTCTACATTCCATACGCTAACATTCCATTCCATTCCACATTCCATTCCATTCCATTCCACATTCCATTCCACATTCCATTCCATTCCATTCCACATTCCATTCCATTCCATTCCACATTCCATATCTTTCCATTACATTTCTTTCCACATTCCATTCCGTTCCATTCCACATTCCATTCCACATTCCATTCCATTCCATTAAACATTCCATTCTACATTCCATTCTATTCAATTTCACATTCCATTCCATTCCATTCCAGATTCCTTTCCACTTTCCTTTTCACATTCCATTCCACATTCCATTCCACGTTCCATTCCACATTCCATTACCTTCCTTTCCACATTCCATTTCTCATTCCATTCGATTCCACTCCACTTTCCATTCCACATTCCATTCCATTCCATTCCACATTCCATTCCATTCTATTCCATTCCACATTCCTTTCCACATTCCATTCCATTCCATTCCACATTCCATTCCATTCCATTCCACTTTCCTTTCCACATTCCATTCCACATTCCATTCCATTGCATTCCAGATTTCATTCCATTCCATTCCACATTCCATTTTACGCTCCATTCCATTGCATTCCATGTCCAATTCCACATTGCAATTCATACTCCATTTCACATTACAATACACTCCCTTTCACATTGCATTCCACATTCCACTACATTCCATTCCACAATCCATTCCACAGTCCATTAGCTTCCATCCCACTTTCCATTCCACGTTCCATTCCATTGCATGCCACGTTCAGTTGAACATTTCATTCCATTGCATGTGAGTTTCTGTTGCACTTTCCATTCCACATTATTTTTCACATTCCATTCCGTTCCATTACACATTCCATTCCACACTCCATTCCACATTGCATTCCACATTCCATTCTGTTCCATTCCATGTTTCTTTCCACATTACATTCCACATTCCATTCCACATTCCATTCCACATTCCAATAAATTGCTTTCCACTTTCCATTCCATTTGATGCCACTTTCCATTCCACTTTCCATTCAACGTTCTATTCCAAGCCCCATTCGATATCATTCCACGTTCTATTCCACATTCCATTCCATTCCATTCAAATTTCCTTTCCACATTCCATTCCCCATTCCATTCCACATTACGTTCCATTCCATTCCACATTCCCTTCCTCATGCCGTTCCACATTCCATTCCATTCCATTCCACATTCCATTCCATTCCACTGCAAATTCCATTCCACATTCCATTCCTTTCCTTTCCAAATTTCATTCCACATTCCATTCCACATTTCTTTCCACATTTCATTCTATTCCACATTCCAGTACACTTTCAAATGCATTACATTCCTCGTTCCATTCCACGTTACACTCCACTTTCCATTACACATTCCAATCCACTTTCCATTACACATTTCACTCAAATTCCATTCCACAATACATTCCACATTTCATACCACAATCCATTCCACATTCAATTCCATTCCATGCCACATTCCTTTCGACGTTCCATTCCTTTCCATACCACTTTCAATTCCACTTTCCATTCCATTATATTTTACATTCCATTCAACATTAAATTCGAAATTCCTTTTCACATTCCATTGCGTTCCATTACACATTCCATTCCACACTCTATTCCACTTTCTATTCCACATTCCATTGCACGATCCATTCAGTTCCATTCCACATTACGTTTCACCCTCCAGTCCACATTCCATTCCACTCTCCATTCCACATTCCTTTTCACATTCCATTCCGTTCCATTCCACATTCCTTTCGACTTTCCATTCCGCATTCCATTCCACATTCTATTCCACATTCCATTCCACATTCCATTCCACATCCCATTCCACATTCCATTCCGTTCCATTCCACATTCCTTTCCTCCTTCCAATCCACATTCCATTTCATTTCATTCCACATTCAATAAAAAATTCCATTCCATTCCATTTCACATTCCATTCCGTTACATTCCAGATTCCTTTCCACATTTAATTTCACATTCAATTCCACATTCTCTTCCACATTCCATTCCACATTCCATTCCCTTCCTTTCAAAGTTCCCTTCCATTCCATTCCACATTGCATTTCACATTCCCTTCCATTCCATTCCACATTCTTTTCCACATTCCATTGCACATTCTATTCCACATTACGTTCAACATTCCATTCCACGTTCTATACCACTCCATTCCACATTCCTTTTCACATTCCATGTCATTCCATTACACATTTCATTCCATTCCAATCCACATTCCATTCCACCTTCCCTTCCATGCCATTCCACATTTAATTCCAATCCTCATTACATACCATTCCATACCACTTTCCATTGTACGTTCCATTCCAAGTTCGATTTCATTCCATTCCACCCTCCATTACAGATTCCTTTCCATTCCATTCAACTTTCCTTTCCACATTCCATTGCACATTCCATACCTTTCCATTCCACATTCCATTCCATTCCATTCCACATTCCATTCCTTTCCATTTCACATTCCATTACACTTTCCATTCCATTCCATTCCACTTTCCATTCCAAGTTGCATTCCACTTTCTATTCTAAATTCCAATCCACATTCCATTTCACATTCTATTCCACTCCATTTCACATTCCATTCCACATTCCACTCCATTCCGTTCCACATTCCTTTCTACATTTCATACCACAATCCATTCCACATTCCAACCCACATTCCGTTCCACGTTCCATTCCATTCCATTCCACATTCAATTCCACATTACACTGCATTACATTTTACATTCCATTACACATTCAATTCTACATTCCATTTCACATTCCACTCCGTTCCATTCCACATTCCTTTCCCTTCCCTTCAACGTTCCCTTCCATTCCATTCCACATTGCATTTCACATTCCCTTCCATTCCATTCCACAATCTTTTCCACATTCCATTGCGCATTCTATTCCACATTCCGTTCAACACTCCATTCCATGTTTCATTCCACTCCATTCCACATTCCATTTCACATTACGTTCCACATTCCATTTCACATTCCCTTCAATTCCATTCCCCATTCTATTCCATTCCACTCCACATTCCATTTCACTTTCCCTTCCATTCCATTCCACTTTAAATTCCATTCCTCATTACATTGAATTCCATTCCACTTTCCATTGTACATTCCATTCCACCTTCCATTATACATTCCATTCCATTCTATTCCACTTTCCTTTCCACATTCCATTGCACATTCCATTCCATTCCATTCCACATTCCATTCCATTCCATTCTGTTCCATTCCACATTCCATTCCTTTCCATTTCACATTCCATTACACGTTCAATTTCATTCCATTCCACTTTCCATTCTACGTTGCATTCCACTTTCCATTCCAAATTCCAATCCACATTCCATTTCACATTTTATTCCACTCCATTTCACTTTCCATTCCACATTCCACTCCATTCCGTTCCACATTCCTTTCTACAATCCATACCACAATCCATTCCACATTCCATCCCACATTCCTTTCCACTTTCCATTCCATTCCATTCCACGTTCAATTCCACATTCCATTGCATTACATTTTACATTCCATTACACAATCAATTCCGTATTCCTTTCCTTTACAGTTCACATTCCCTTCCGTTCCATTCCACATTCCTTTCCACATTCCATTCCACATAATGTTCCACATTCCGTTCCACATTCAATTCCACATTCCATTCCATATTCCATTCCGTTCCATTCCACATTCTTTTCCACATTCCATTCCGCATTCCATTTCACTTTCCATTTCGCATTCCATTCCACAATCTATTCCACCGTCCATTTCACATTCCCTTCCATACCATTCCACATTCCTTTCCACATTGCATTCCACATTCCGTTTTATTCCACATTCCATTCCACATTCCATTCCTTTACATTTCACATTCCCTTCCGTTCCATTCCACATTCCTTTACAAATTCCATTCCACATTGAGTTCCACATTCCGTTCCACATCCCATTCCACGTTCCATTCCTTTCCATTCCACATTCCATTCCATTCCATTCCACATTCCTTTTCACATTCCACTTCACATTCCTTTCCACATTCCATTCCATAACTTTCCACATTCCATTTCACATTCCATTTAGCGTTCCATTCATTACCATTCCACGTTCCATTCCACGTCCCATTCCATTTCATTCCACCTTCAATTCCACAGTCAATTCCATTCCATTTCAGGTTCCATACTACATTCCGTTCCACATTCCAATCCACATTCCATTCCGTCCATTCCACATTCCATTCCACATTCCATTCCGTTGCATTTCACATTCCAATCCACACTTCATTCCACATTACATTGCACATTCCATTCCATTCCATTCCACATTCCTTTCCACATTCCATTCCTAATTCCATTCCACATTCCAATAAATTCCATTCCACATTGTTTTCCACAACCCACTACATTCCATTCCACATTCCATTCCATTCTATTCCACATTCCTTTCAACATTCCATTCCACATTCCATTCCATTTCAAACTCCATTCCACATTCCATTCCACATTGCATTCCACATTCCATTTCTCATTCCATTCCACATTCCATTCCAATCTATTCCACATTACTTTCCACATTCCATTCCACATTACATTCCCTTCCATTTCCCATTTCATTCCACATTCCATTCCACCTTCCATTCCACGTTCCATACCATGTTCCACTCCACGTTTCATTCCATTCCATTCCGTGTTCTATTCCACGTTCCATTCCATTCAGTGCCACGTTCCATTCCACATTCCATTCCATTCAATACCACATTGCATTTCACATTCCATTCCACATTCCTCTCCATTCCATTCCTCATTCCATTCCACGTTCCATTCCATGTACCATTTCACGTTCCATTCCACATTCCATTACATTCCATTCCACGTTTCATTATATTTTCCATTCCACATTCTGTTCCACATTAAATTCCACTCCATTCCATTCCATTCCATTCCACATTCCATTCAACATTCTTTTCCACATTTCATTCCATTCCATTACAATTTCTTTCCACGTTCCATTCCACGTTCCATTCGACGTTCCTTTCCATTCCACATTGCACTGCATTCCATTCCATCTCACATTCCATTCCACATTCCGTTCCATTTCATTCTATTCCATTTCATTCCGTTCCACATTCCATTCCATTCCAATCCTCTTCACATTCCAAAATATTCCATTTCACTTTCTATTCTTTTCAGTTCCACCTTCCAATCCATTCCATTGCACATTCCATTCCATTCCATTCCATTTCATTCCACTTTCCATACCATTCCATTGCATTACACATTCAATTCATTTAAATTGCACGTTCCATTCCATTACATTCCACAATTCATTCCATTCCATTCCACATTCCATTCCGTGGTCCATTCCACATTCTATTACATTTCATTCTATTCCGTTGCATTCCATTCCACATTCCATTCCATTCCATTCCACGTTCCATTGCATTCCAATTTTCATTCCACTTTTCATTCCACTCCATTACACTTTCCATTCCACATTCCAGTCCATTCCATTCCATTCCATTCCTCATTCCATCGCAAATACCGTTCCACTCCATTCCATTCCATATTCAATTCCATTCCATTCCATTTGATCCCACATTCCATTCCACGTACCAAGCCATATCACTCCACATTCCATTTTATTCCATTCCATTGCCCATTCCTTTACATTCCATTCCACTTTCCATTCCATTCAACTCCACATTCCATTCCACATTCTATTACGTTCTATTGCACATTATTTCAATTCCATGCCACATTCCAATCCTTTCCCCTCCACATTCCATTCCATTCCATTCCACTTTCCTTTGCACATTCCACTCCATTCCAATCCACATTCCATTCCACATTCCATTCCTTTCCATTCCACATTGTATTCCATTCCTTTCCAAATTCCTTTCCATTCCATTGCACTTTCCATTCCAAATTTCATTCCATTCCAGTCCACATTCCATTCCACATTCCTTTCCATTCCATTCCACATTCCATTTCATTCCATTACACATTCAATTACATTCAACATTCAATTTCACATTCTATTCTTTCCATTCCACATTCTCTTCCATTCCATTCCTCATTCCATTCCATTCTATTCCACATTCCATTCCACATCCCATTCCATTCCGTTCCACATTCCATTCCACATTCAATTACATTCCATTGCACGTTCCATTCCAAATTCCTTTCTATATTCTATGTGAAATGGAATGGAATGGAAAGTGGAATGGAATGTCGAATGGAAAGGAATGGAATGTGGTTAGGAATGGAATGATATGTGGAACGGAAAGGAATGCAATGGAATGTCGAAAGGATGGGAATTCAATGTGTAATGGAATGCAATGGAATGTGGAATGGAAAGGAATTTAATGTGGAATGGAATGTGGAATGGAATGGAATCGAAAGTCGAATGGAATGGAGTGTGGAATGGAATGTGGAACAGAATGTGGAATGGAATGTGGAATGGAAAGAAATGGAATGTGGAATGGAAAGTGGATTGGAATGGAATGGAAAGGGGATTGCAATGGAATTTGTAGTGGAATGGAATGTGTAATGGAATTTGGAATGGAATGGAATGGAAGGAGGAATGGAAAGGAACGGGATGTGGAATGAAATCTAATGGAATGTGAAATAGAATGCAATGAATTGGAATTGAGTGTAGAATGGAATGAAATAGAATGTGAAATGGAAATTAATGGAATGTGGAGTGGAATGGAATGGAATGCAATGTGGAATGGAATGGAATGGAATGTCGAATGGAAAGTGGAATGAAATAGAATGGAATATGGAATGGAATACCTTGGAATGCGGAATGGAATGCAATGAGGAATGGAACGTGGAATGGAATGGAATGGAACATGGAATGGAAAGGCATGGAACATGGAATGGAATGGAAAGGAAGCTGGAAATGAATGGAATGAAACGTGGAATTGAATGAAATTGAATGTGGAATGGAATGTGTAATGGAATGCAAGGGAAAGTGGAATGGAAAGTGTAATGGAACGTGGAATTGAATGTGTAATGGAAAGTGGAATGGAATGGAAGGGAAAGTGGAATGGAATGGAATGGAAAGGAAAATGGAATGGAATGGAATGGAATGGAATGGAATGGAATGGAATGGAATGGCATGTGGAATGGAATGTGAAATGGAATGGAATTGAATGTGGAATGGAAGGTCCCATGGAGTGGTATGGAATTGAATGGAATTGAATGTGGAAAGGAATGCAATGGAATGTGGAATATAATGTGGAATGGAATTTGGAATGGAGTGGAATGTAATGTGGCTTTGAATGTAGAATGGAATGGTATGGAATGTGCAATCAAATGTGAAGTGGAATGGAATGGAATGTGGAATTGAATGTGGAATGGTATGCAATGGAATGTGCAATGGAAAGGAATGGAATATGGAATGGAATGTGGAATGGAATGGAATGGAATGTAATGTGCAATGGAATGGAATGGAATGTGGAATGGAATTAAATCGAATATGGAATGCAATGCACAATGGAATGGAAGGGAATGGAAAGGAATGTGGAATGGAATGGAATGGAATGTGGAATGGAATAGAATGGAATGTGGAATGGAATGTGGAAACGAATGGAATGGCATGGAATGGAATGTGGAATGGAGTGTGGAATGGAATGGAAAGGAATGGAATGGAATGTGGAATGGAGTAGAAAGGAATGTGGAATGGAATGTGGAATGGAATGGAATGGAATGGCATGGAAAGGGGAATGCAATAGAAAGTGGAATGGAATGCTTTGGAATATGTAAGGGAATGTAGAATGGAATGGAATGAGATGAAATGGAGTTTGGAATGGAATGGAATGTGGAATTGAACGGAATGGAATGTGTAATGGAATGGAATGGAATGTGGAATGAAACGGGGAATGGAAAGTGAAATGGAATGTTGAATGGAATCGAATGAAATAGATTGGAATGTCGAATGGAATGATAAGTAATGTGTACTGGAATGGAATGGAATGTGAAATGGAATGTGGAATGGAATGTGCAATGGAATGTGGAATGGAATGGAATGCAATGCAGAATGAAATGGAATGGAATGGATAGGAATTTGGAATGGAATGGATTTGAATGTGGAATGGAGTGTAATGGAATGTGGAGTGGAATGGAATGGAATGTGCAATGGAATGTCATGGATTGTGGAATAGAATGCAAAGGAACTGTATGTGGAATTGAATGGTATGGAATGGAATGTGGAAGGGAATGGAAGGCAATGGAATGTGGAATGTTATGGAATGGAACGGAATGGAAAGGAATGGAATGTGGAGTGGAATGGAATGGAATGTGGAATGGAAAACCGTCTGGAATTTAATTCTTGGAACGTGGAATGAAATGGAATGGAATAGAATGGATTGGAATGGAAAGGAATGTGGAATAGAATACAATGGAATGTGGAATGGAATTTGAAAAGGAATAGAATGGAAAGAGGAATGTAATGTGAAATGGATTGGAATGGAAGGTGGATTCGAATGTAGTGGAATGTGGAATCGAATGGAATGGAATGGAATGGAATGTGGAATGGATTGGAATGGAATGGAATGTTGAATCGATTGGAATGGAATTTGGAATGGTACGGAATGGAATGGAATTTCAAATGGAATGGAATTGAATGTTCAAAGGAATGTGGAATGGAGTGGAATGGAATGTGAACTGGAATGTGGAATGGAATGGAATGGAATGGAATTGAATGCAATTTGGAATGGAATATAATGGAATGGAATTTGCAATGCAATTTGGAATGGAAAGTAATGGAACATGGAATGGAATGGAATGGAAAGTTGAATGGAATGGAATGGAATTTGGAATAGAATGGAATGGAATGGAATGTGAAATTGAATGGAATGGAATGTGGAATGAAATGGAATGGAATGTGTAATGGAATGTGGAATGGGATAGAACGGAAGATGAAATGTAATGGAATGCACAATGGAATGGAATGGAACGTCGAATAGAATGTGGAATGAAATGGAATGGAATGTGGAATGGAATGTGGAATGGAATGGAATGGATAGTGGAATGGCATGGAATGCAATGTAACGGAGTGGAATGGAATGGAATGGAATGGAATGGAATGTGGAATGGAATGGAATGGAATGAAATGGAATGTAATAGAAGACAAAGGAATATAGAATGAAATGGAATGGAATGTGGAATGGAATTGAATGGAATGTTGAATGGAATTTAATGGAATATGCAATGGAATGTGGAATGGAATGGAATGGAATGTAGAAAGGAATGTGGTATGGAAAGGAATGGAAAGTAGAATGGAATGTGGAATGGAATGGAATGAAATATAGAATGGTATATGGAATGGAATGGAATGGAATGTTGGAAGGAATGGAATGGAAAGTGGAATGGAATGTGGAATGGAATGGAATGGAAAGTGGAATGGAATGTGGAATGGAATGGAATGGAATGGAATATACAATGGAATGTGGAATGGAAAGTGGAATAGAATTGAATTTGGAATGGAATGGGATGGAATGCAGCATGGAATGGGGAATGGAATGGAATGGAATGTGGATTGGAATGGAATGCATAACGGAACAGGAATGGAATGGAATGGAATTTGAAATGGAATGGAATGGAATGTGGAGTGGAATGTAGAATGGAAAGGAATGGAATTTCAAATGTAAACTTGAATTGAATGGAATGGAATGTGAAATGGAATGTGGAATGGAATTGAATGGAAACTAGAAAGGAACCTGGAATGAAATGGAAAGAAATTCGGAATGGAATGGAATATAATGGAATGGGGAAAGGAAAGAAATTGAATGGAATGCGGAATGGAACGTGGAATGGAATGTGGAATATAAAGTGGAATGGAACTTGGAATGGAAAGTGTAATGGAATGAAATGTGAAGTTTAATGGAATGGAATGAATTGCGGAATGGAATGGAAAGGAATGTGGAATGTAATGGAATAGAGTGGAATGTGGACTGAAATGAAATTAAATGGAATGGAATGTGGGATGGAAAGGAATTTAATGTGGAATGCAATGGAGTGGAATGAGGAATGGAATGTAATGTGGACCTGACTGGAATGGAATGGAATGTGGACTGGAATGGTATGGAATGTGGAATGAAATGGAAAGGAATGTGGAATGAAATGGAATGGAATGTGCAATGGAATGTGGAATGGAATGTAATGTAATGTGGAATGGTATGTGGATGGGAAAGTGGAATGGAATGGAATGGAAGTGAATGGAATGCGGAATGGAATTGAATGGAATGTGGATTGGAAGAGAATGTAAAGGAATGATATGTGGAATGGAACAGAATGGAATATGGAATGGAATGTGGAAAATAATGGAATTGTAAGTGGAATGGAATGTGGAACGGAATGGAATGACACAAGGAATGGAATGGAAAGGAATGTGTAATGGAATTAGGAATGGAACATGGAATAGACGGAGTGGAATGTGGAATGTAATGGAATGGAATGTGGAATGGAATGGAATGTGGAATGGAAGGGGATGGAGTGTGGAATGGAATGGAATGCAATGTGGAATGGAATGGAATGTGGAATGAAATAGAATGGAATGGAATGTGAAAGGGAATGGAATGGAATGGAATGCAATGTGGAGTGGAATAAAATGGAATAGAATGGAATGTGGAATGTAATGGTATGCAAAGTGGAATGGAATGGAAAAGAATGTAGAAAGGAATGTGGAATTGAATGGAATGGAATGTGGAAAGGAAAGGAATGGAATCTGGAAAGGAATGTGGAATGGAATGGAATGGAATGTGGAATGGAATGGAATGGAATGTGGAATGGAATGGAAAGTGCAATGGAAGGGAATGGAATGCGGAAAGGAATGCATTGCAATGTGGAATGGAATGGAATATCGAATGGAATCGAATGGAATGGAATGTGAAATGGAAGGGAATGGAATGTGGAACGGAATGGATTGGAATTTGGAATGGAATGGAGTGGAATGTGGAATGGAATGGAATGGAATACGGAATTGAATTGAATGGAATGGAATGTGGCATGCAATGGAAAGAATTGGATGGAATGTGGAACGGAACGTGGAATTGAATGGGGAATTGAATGGAATACATTGTGGAATGTAATGTGCAAAGGAATGGTATGGAATATGGAATGGAATGTGGAATGCAATGTGGAATGGAATGGAATGGAATGTGGAATGGAACGTGGAAAGGAACGTAGAATTCAATGGGGAATTGAATGGAATAGATTGTGGAATGTAATGTGCAATGGAATGCTATGGAATATGGAATGGAATGTGGAATGCAATGTGGAATGGAATGGAATGGAATGTGGAATGGAACGTGGAATGGAACGCGGAATGGAATGGATTGGAATGTGGAATGGAATGTGGGATGGAATGGAATGGAATGTGTAATGGAATGTGGAATGCAGCGTGAAATGGAATGGAATGTGGAATGCAATGTGGAATGGAATGGAATGGAATGGAATGGAATGTTTAAATGGAATGTATGGAATGTGGAATGGAATATGGTCTGGATTGGAATGCAATGTGCAAAGGAATGTGGAATGTATTGGAATGGAACGTGGAATGGAACGTGGAATGGAACGTGGAATGAAATGTGGAATGGAATAGAATGGAATCTGTAATGGAAGGGAATGGAATGTGGAATGGAATGTGCAATGGAATGGAATGGAAAGGAATGGAATGTGTAAGGCAATGGAATGGAATGTGAAGTGGAAAGAAATGGAACGTGGAATGGAATGCGGAATGAAACGAGGAATGTAATGTGGAATGGAACCTGTAATGGAAAGTGGAATGCAATAGAATGGAATGTGGAATGGAAGGGAATGGAATGTGGAATGCAATGGGGAATTGAAAGTGGAATGCAACGTGGAGTAGAACTTGGAATGTAATGTGGAATGGAATTGAATGGCATGTGGAATGGAATAGAATGGAATGTCGAATGGAATGGAATGTAGTGTAATTTGGAATGGAATGGAACGTTCCATTCCACATACCATTAAATTCCATTCCACATTCCTTTCCATTGCAGTACACATTCCATTCCATTGCATTCAACATTCCATTCCACATTCCATTCCTTTCCATTCCACATTCTGTTCCATTCCATATTCCATTCCATTCCATTCCGCATTTCATACTGTTCCACGTTCCATTCCAAATTCCATCCCATTCCATTCCACATTCCATTCCATTCCATTCCACTGTATACTCCATTCCATTCAATTCCTGTCCGCATTCCATTCCATTCCATTCCATTCCATTCCACATTCCATTCCACATTTCATTCCATTCCATTCCACATTCCATTCCATTCCATTCCACATTCCATTCCGTTCCGTTCCATTTCTCATTCCATTCCATTCCACATTCCTTTCCACATTCCATTCCATTGCATTCCAGATTCCATTCCATTCCCTTCCAGATTCCATTCCATTCCATTCTACATTCCATTCCACATTCCTTTCCACATTCCTTTCCACGTTCCATTCCACGTCCCATTCCAAGTTCCATTCCAAGTTCCATTCCACGTTCCATTCCATTCCATTCCACGTTCCATTCCACGGTCCATTCCATCTTATTCCACATAGCGGTACACATTCCATTCTATTCCCTTGCACATTCCATTACACATTTCATTCCATTCCATTCCACATTCCATTCCACGTTCCATTCAATTCCATTCCACATTCCAATAAAAATTCCATTCCACGTTCCATTCCACCTTCCTTTAGACGTTCCATTCCGCGTTCCATTCCACATTTCATTCCATTCCATTTCATATACCATTCCATGATCCATTCCATTCCATTCCACTTTCAACTCCACGTTCCATTCCATTCCATTCCACATACCTTTCCATTCCATTTAAAATTCCATTCCTTTCCATTTCCCATTCCATTCCATTCCATTGCATTCCACATTCCATTCTATTCCATTCCACAATCCATTCAATTCCATTTCATTCCATTCCATATTCCGTTCCAATTTCCATTTTACATTACATTACATTACTTTTCACATTCCATTCCATTCCACTCCATTCCACAATCCATTCCATTGCATTCCACATTCCATTCCAAATTGGAATCCACATTCCATTGCATTCCATTCCACAATCCATTCCATTCCATTCCATTGCATTCCACATTCCATTCCTTTAATTTCACATTCCATTCCATTGCATTCCACATTCCATTACTTTACTTTTCACATTCCATTCCATTCCATTCCATTCCACAATCCATTCCATTGCATTCCACATTCCATTCCACATTCCATTCCAAATTCCATTCCACATTCCATTGCATTCCATTCCACATTCCATTCCATTCCATTCCATTGCATTCCACATTCCCTTCCATTTCATTCCATTCCACATTCCTTTCCATTCCATTCCACATTCTAATTCACTTTCCATTCCATTCCATTCCATTTCATTCCACATTCTGATCCATTCCATTCCACTTTCCATTCCACATTGCATTCCACATTTCATTCCATTCCATTCTATTACACTTTACATTCCATTCAATTCCACTTTCCATTACACATTGCATTCCACATTCCATTCCACGTTCCATTCCATTCCATTCCATTCCACATTCTATTCCATTCAATTCCGCATTCCATTAGAGTCCATTCCATTCCATTCCACATTCCGTTCCATTCCATTCCATTCCACATTCCAATACATTCCATTCCATTCCACATTCCATACAATTCAATTCCACATTAAATTCCATTTCATTTCAGTTTGCATTCCACGTTCCATTCCACGTTGCATTCCACGTTCTATTCCATGTTCCATTCCTCGTTTCATTCCTTACCATTGCACACTCCATTCCATGCCATTACACATCCCATCCCATTCCATTCCACATTTAATTAATCGTTCCATTCCATTCCTTTCCCCGTTCCATTCCACGTTCCATTCCACATTCTATTCCATTCCATTCCATATTACATTCCACGTTCCATTCCACGTTACATTCCACTTTCCATTCCAATTTCCATTCCATATTCCATTCCGCAATCCATTCCATTCCATTCCATGTTCCATTCCACGTTCCATTCCACATTCCATTCCACATTCCATTGAACATTCCATTCCACATTCCATTCCATTCCATTCCATTCCACATTCCATTCCACATAGTGATCCATTCTAGTACACATTCCATTCCACATTCCATTCCATTCCATTTAAACATTCCATTCCATTGCACATTCCATTCCATTCCACATTCAATTCCATTCCATTCCACATTTCATTCGACATTCCATTCCACATAGTGTTCCATTCCAGTGCACATTCCATTCCACTTTCCTTTCCATTCCTTTTAAACATTCCATTCCATTCCACATTCCATTAAATTCCATTCCACATTCCATTCCATTTCATTCCATCTTCCATTGCAAGTTCCATTCCGCATTCCTTTGCACATTCCATTCCTCAATGCATTCCATTCCATCTTCCATTGCAAGTTCCATTCCGCATTCCTTTGCACATTCCATTCCTCACTGCATTCCATTCCATTCCACATTCCATTCCAAATTACATTTCATTGCATTCCACATTTCATTCCCATTCCATTCCGTTACATTCCACATTACATTCCACGTTCCATTCCATTCCACTTTCCTTTTCATTCCATTGCATTTGAATTGCACATTCCATTCCATTCCATTCCCCACCCCATTCCACATTCAATTCCATTCCATTTCACCTTCCATTCCACGTTCCTTTCCACATTCCATTCCACATTCCATTCCACATTCCATTCCATTCCATTCCAATTTCCATTCTACATTACATTCCACAATCCATTCCACATTCCATTCCTTTCCATTCAACGTTCCATTCCACATTCCAATCCGCATTCCAACATATTCCATTCCACATCCCATTGAGCATTCCATTCCTTTCCATTCCACACTCCATTACACATTCCATTCCATTCCGCATTCCATTCCACATTCCATCCCACATTGCATTCCATTCCATTCCGTATTCCATTCTGCATTCCACTCCATTCCATTCCACGTTCCACTCCACATTCCATGCCACATTCAATTAGATTGAATACCCCATTCTGTTCCACATTCAATTCCACATTCCATTCCACATTCCATTCCAATACATTCCACTTTCGATTCCACGTTCCGTTCCACATTCCATTCCACGTTCCACTCCACATTCCATTCCATTCCATTCCACGTTCCATTCCATTCCATTCCATTCCATATTCCATTCCATTCCATTCCACTTTCTATTCCACTCCATTCCATTCCACGTTCCATTCCATTCCATTCCACTTTCCATTCCACTTTCCATTCCACATTCCGACATGTTCCACTCCACATTCCATTGAGCATTCCATTCCACAATTCATTCCTTTCCATTCCACACTCCATTCCACATTCCAGTCCATTCCGCATTCCATTCCACGTTCCACTCCACACTCCATGCCACATTCCATTAGATTGAATTCCACATTCTGTTCCACATTCAATTCCACTCTATTCCACATTCCATTCCACGTTCCATTCCAATGTCCGTTAAATTCCATTCCACATTCCATTCCATTCCGTTCCACATTCCATTCCATTCCAATCCTCATTTCATTCCACATTTCATTCCATTCCATTGCACATTCCATTCCACATTCCATTCCACATTCCATTCCATTCCATTCCATTCCATTCAAATCCACGTTCCATTCCTCATTCCATTCCATTCCATTCCACGTTCCATTCCACACTCAATTCCACATTCCTTTCCATATTCCATTCCGTTCCATTCCACACTTGATTCCACATTCTATCCTATGTTGAATTCCACATTCCATTCCACGTTCCATTAGACTTTAAATTCCACGATCAATTCCATTGCATTTCACTATCCATTCCACATTCCATTCCATTACAAGTTGCATTCCACATACGTTTCCACTTTCCATTTAATTCCATTCCACTTTCCATTCCACTTTCCATTTCATTACATTCCACGTTCCATTCCACAACGCATTCTACATTGCAATCCACTTTCCATTACACATTCCACTAAATTTCCTGCCACATTCCATTCCACATTCCACATTCCATTGCATTCCACACTGCGTTCCACATTCCATTCCACATTCCATTCCATTCCATTCCACATTCCATTCCACTTTCGATTCAATGTTCCATTCAATTTCTTTCCATGTTCGTTTCCACATTCCATTCCATTCCATTAAAGTTTCCATTCCACATTCCATTGCACATTCCATTCCTCATTCCATTCCATTCCATTCCACATTCCATTCCATATTCCATTCCATTCCGTTCCACATTCCTTTCTATTACACTCCACATTTCATTCCACTTTCCCTTCCATTCCATTCCACATTCTATTCGAAGTTCCATTCCATTCCATTCAACGTTCCTTTTCATTCCCTTCTGCATTCCATTCCACATTCCATTCCGTTCATTCCATTCCATTCCGTTCCACATTCCTTTCTATTACACTCCACATTTCATTCCACTTTCCCTTCCATTCCATTCCACATTCTATTCGAAGTTCCATTCCATTCCATTCCACTTTCCATTCCATTCCATTCAATGTTCCTTTTCATTCCATTCCGCATTCAATTCCACATTCCATTTCTCATTCCATTCCACATTCTATTTCACTTTCCATTCCATTCCATTCCATTACACATTCCATTCCAGTTCATTCCACATTCCATTCCATTCCATTCCACATTCCTTTCTAAATTTCATTCCACATTCCATTCCACTCCATTCTATTCCACTTTCCATTCCATTCCATTGCACAATCCATTCCACATTCCATTCCACATTCCATTCCAATTTCCATTCCATTGCATTCCACATTCCAATCCATTCCTTTCCTCATTCCATTCCATTCAACTGCACATTCCATTCCATTCCATTACATTACATTCCACATTCCATTCCATTCCATTCCATTCCATTCCACATCCCTTTCCATTACATTCCGCCTTCCATCCCATTCTATTCCATTACATTCCACTTTCCACTCCCTTCAATTCCATTCCATATTCCATTCCATTTAATTCCACATTCCATTCCTTTGCATTCCACATTCCATTCCACGTTCCATTCCACGATGCATTCCATGTTCCATTCCATTTCACTCCACTTTCAATTCCACGTTCCATTTCATATTCCATTCCACATTGCATTGCACGTTCCATCGCATTCCATTCCACATTCCAATCGATTCCATTCCGCATTCCATTTCACATTCCAATCCAAGTTCCATTCCATTATTTCCAAGTTCCATTCCACTTTCCATTCCATTCCATTCCTCGTTCCATTGCAGTTTCAATTCCACCTTCCATTCCACATTCCTTTCCATTACATTCCACGTTCCATTCCACATTCCATTCTATTCCACTTTCCTTTCCAGATTCCATTCCACATTCGATTCCATTACATTCCACATTGCATTCCACATTCCATTCCATTCCATTCCACGTTTCATTCAACATTCCATTCCATTTAATTTCACGTTCCATTCCATATTCCATTCCACATTACATTCCACATTCCATTTCACGTTCCATTCCGCGATCCATTCCACACTCAATTCTACGATACATTGCATTTTCCATTCCATATTCTATTCCATTCCATTCCGTTCCCCTCCACATTCCCTTCCACATTCCATTCCACATTCCATTCCACGTTCCATTCCACATTCCTTTACACATTTCATTCTACGTTCAATTCCACATTCCATTCCCTTACTTTCCACGTTCAATTACTCGTTGCATTCCATTCATCTTTCCACTCCATATTCCATTGAACTTCCCATTCTATGTTCCATTCCTTGTTCCATTCTACGTTCCCTTCCACATTCCATTCCATTGCATTCCACATTCCATTCCACTTTCCATTCCATTGCATTCCACATTCCATTCTCATTCCATTGCATTCCATTCCACATTCCATTCCATTCCACGTTTCATACAACATTCCATTCCATTCAATTCCACATTCCATTCCACATTCCATTCTTATTCCATTGCATTCCATTCCACATTCCATTCCACATTCCATTCCATTCCACATTTCATAAAACATTCCATTCCACATTCCATTCCATTCCACATTTCATACAACATTCCATTCCATTCCACATTCCATTCCACATTCCATTCCTCATTCCATTCCATGATCCATTCCACTTTCCGTTCCACGTTCCATTCCACGTTCCATTTCTCTTTCCATTCGGTGATCCATTCCACGTTCCATTTAACTTTCCATTCCATTCCATACCAAGTTCCATTCCTGTCCATTCCACGTTCCATTTCATTCCGTTCCACAGTCCATTCGACTTTCCATTTCACATTCCGTTCCATATTCTGTTTCACTTTCCATTCCAATCCATACCATTCCAGTACACATTACTTTCCATTCTGTTGCTCATTCCATTCCATTCCATTCTTCGATCCATTCCACATTCCAATCCACATTCCATTCCGTTCCATTCTATTCCACATTCCATTCCATTCCATTAAACAATCCATTCCACGTACGATTCCACATTCCATTCCACGTTTCATTACATTCCATTGCATTCTATTCCACATTCCATTCCATTCCATTAAACAATCCATTCCACGTACCATTCCACGTTCCATTCCACGTTTCATTCCATTCCATTCCACATTCCAATACATTCCCTTCCACTTTCCATTCCATTCCATTCCACATTCCATTCCATTCCATTCCACATTCTACCACATCCCATTCCAAGTTGCATTCCATTCCATTCCACTTCCCATTCCGCATTCCATTCCACATTACATTCCACGTTCCATTCCAATCTATTTCACCTTCCTTTCCATTCCATTACACGTTCCATTCCACTTTTCATTCCTCATTCATTTCCACATTGCATTTCACGTTGCATTACATTCCATTCCACATTCTATTCCACGTTCCATTCCATTCCCTTCCAAATTCCACTGCTTTCAATTCCACGTTCCTTTCCATTCCATTCCACATTGCATTCCATTCCATTCTATTACATGTTCCATTACTTTACAGTCAACATTCCATTCCATTGCATTCCACATTCCATTTCACATGCCATTCCACATTCCATTCCTCATTCCATTCCACCTTCCATTCCTTCCCATTCCTCATTCCATTCCATTCCATTCCACTTTCCATTCCATTCAATTCCACATTTCACTCCATTCCATTGCGTTCCATATTCTATTCCATTCCATTCCGCATTCCATTCCTTCCGATTCCGTACTATTCCACATTCCATTCCATTCCACTCAATGTTCCATTTCATTCCATTCCACTTTCCATTCCACAATCATTCCACATTCTTTTCCACGTTCTATTCCATTTCAATCATCATTCCATTTTATTCCAATCCACGTTCCATTCCACGTTCTATTCCATTCCATTTCACATTCCATACCATTCCATTCCATTCCACATTCAATTAATTTCGATTCCTCATTTCATTCCATTGCATTGCATTCCATATTCCATTCCATTCCATTCCTCATTTCATTCCATTCCATTGCATTCCACATTCCATTCTATTCAATTCCCATTCCATTCCATTCCATTCCATTATATTCCACATTCCATTTCATTCCATTCCACATTCCATTCCATTGCATTCCACATTCCATTCCACATTCCATTCCACATTACTGTACTTTCCATTTCACATTCCATTCCACAATCCACTCCATTCTATTTCACATTCCATTCCACATTCCATTCCATTCCATTCGACATTCCAATGCACATTCCATTGCATTCCATTCCACGTTCCTTTCCGTTAAACTTCACCTTCCATTTCACATTCCTTTCCATTTCATTCCACATTCCATTGCACATTCCATTCCACATTTCATTCCACGTTTCATTCCATTCCTATCCTCGTTCCATTCCATGTTTCATTCCACATTCCATTCCACATTTAATTCCATATTGCATTCCGTTCCATTCCACATTCCATTCCTTTCCTTTCCACATTCCATACTACATTTCATTCCATATTCCATTCCATATTCTATTCCACATTGCATTCCACATTCCATTACACATTCCATTCCACATTCCATTCCATGTTCCATTCCATTCCACTTTCCATTACACGTTCCCTTCTATTCCATTCTAAATTTCATTCCAAATTCCATTTCACTTTCCATTCCATTATATTCCATTCCACATTCCATTCCATTCCATTCCAATCCACATTCCAATCCATTCCATTCCAAGTTCAATTCCATTCCACATTCCTTTCCACATTCCATTGCACATTCCATTCCGTTCTATTCTACATTCCTTTCCATTCCATTCCACATTCCATTCCATTCCATTCCACATTCCATTCCATTCCATTCCAATACACATTCCATTCAATTCCATTCCACATTCCATTCCACATTTCATTGCATATTTACTTCCATTCTATTCTATTCCACATTCCATTCAATGCCATTCCACATTTCATTCCATTCCATTCCACATTCCATTACACATTCCATTCCCCGTTCAATTCTATTCAATTCCACTTTATATTCCATTCAATTCCACGTTTCATTCAATTCCGTTCCACATTGCATTCCATTCCATTCCACATTGCATTCGTTTCCATTTCCATTCCATTCCACATTCCATTCCATTCCATTCCACTTTCAATTCTATTCCATTCCATTCCATTCCACATTCAATTCCAAATTGCAAACCATTAAATTCCACAATCCATTCCATTCCATTCCATTCCACATTCCAATCCACATTCCACTCCATTCCATCCCTTTGCACATTCCATTCCACATTACATTCCATTCCGTTTCACATTCAATTCCATTCCATCCCCTTCCACATTCCATTCCATATTCCATTTCTTTCCATTTCACCTTTCTTTCCATTCCATTCCACATTCCATTCCGCATTCAGTTTCATTCCATTCCACATTCCATTGGACATTCCATTCCATTCCATTCCTCATTCCATACTACATTTCATTCCATATTCCATCCCACTTTCCATTCCACATACCATTCCTTATTCTATTTCACATTCCATTCCACATTTGATTCCTTGTTCCATTTCATTTCACTTTCCATTCCACATTCCATTCTATTCCATTCCACATTTCATTTCATTACATTAAACATTCCATTCCAAATTCCATTTCACTTTCCATTCCATTCCATTCCACATTCCATTCCATTTCATTCCAATCCACATTCCATTCCATTCCATTCCAAGTTCAATTCCATTCCACAGTCCATTCCACATTCCATTGCACATTCCATTCCATTACATTCTATTCCACATTCCATTCCATTCCATTCCACATTCCTTTCCCCGTTCAATTCCATTCAATTCCATGTTCCTTTCATTCCATTGAAATCAACGTTCCAATCCATTCCATTCAATTCCACATTCGATTCCGTTGCATTGAATTCAACTTTCCATTCCATTCCATTCCACATTCCATTCCATTCCGTTCCATTCCACATTCCATTCCATTCCATTCCATTTCACATTCCATATCATTCCATTCCAATCCCTATTCCTTTCCATTCCATTCCAAGTTCAATTCCATTCCAAATTCCATTCAATTCCATTCCAGATTCAATTATACTCTCACTTCCATTCTATTCTATTCCCCATTCCATTCCATTCCATTCCACATTCCTTTCCATTCCATTCAACATTCCATAACATATTCCATTCCATGTTCAATTCCCTTCAATTCCACATTCCATTCCATTCAATTCCCCTTTGCACTGAATTCCATTCCACTTCCCATTCCATTCCATTCCACATTCCATTCCAATCCATTCCACATTGCATTCCATTCCATTCCCATTCAATTCCACATCCATTCCATTCCATTCCACTTTCAATTCCATTCCATTCCACATTCAATTCCACATTGCAACCCATTCCATTCCACATTCCATTCCATTCCATTCCACAGTCCATTCCATTCCATTCCACATTCCAATCCACATTCCACTACATTCCATTCCTCATTCAATTCCATTCCATTCCTTTGCACATTCCATTCAACTTTCTTTTTCTTTCCATTTCACATTCCTTTCCATTTCATTCCACATTCCATTCCGCATTCAATTCCATTCCATTCCACATTCCATTGGACATTCCACTCCATTCCATTCCACATACCATACTACATTTCATTCCATATTCCATTCCACATTCCATTCCACTTTCCATTACACATTGCATTCCACATTCCATTCCTTGTTCCATTGCGTTTCACTTTCCATTCCACATTCCATTCTATTCCATTCCACATTCCATTTCATTCCATTCCACATTCCATTCCAAATTTCATTTCACTTTCCATTCCATTCCATTCCATTCCACATTCCATTAAATTCCATTCCAATCCAAATTCCATTCCATTCCATTCCAAATTCAATTCCATTCCATTCCATTCCACATTCTGTTACACATTGACTTCCATTCTATTCTATTCCCCATTCCATTCCATTCCATTCCACATTCCATTCCATTCCATTCAACATTCCATTACGCATTCCATTCCCCATTCAATTCTCTTCAATTCCATGTTCCAATCCATTCAATTCCACTTTCCACTCAATTCCATTCCACTTTCCATTCCATTCCATTCCAAATTCCATGCCATTTCATTCCGCTTTCATTCCATTCCATTCCCATTCCATTCCACATCCATTCCATTCCATTCCACTTTCAATTCCATTCCATTCCACTTTCAATTCCATATTGAAACCCATTTCATTCCACATTCCATTCCATTCCATTCCACAATCCATTCCATTCCATTCCACATTCCATTCCACATTCCATTCCATTCCATTTTACTTTCAATTCCATTCCATTCCATTCCACATTCCATTCGACATTCCATTTCTTTCCATTTCACATTCCGTTCCATTCCATTCAACATTCCATTCCGCATTCAATTCCATTCCATTTCACATTCCATTGGACATTCCTCTCCATTCCACTCCACATTCCATACTACATTTCATTCCATATTCCATACCACATTCCATTCCACTTTCCATTACACATTCCATTCCACATTCCATTCCTTGTTCCATTGAATTTCAGTTTCCATTCCACAGTCCATTCTATTCCATTCCACATTCCATTTCATTCCATTCCACATTCCATTCGAAATTTCATTTCACTTTCCATTCCATTCCATTCCACATTCCATTCCATTCCGTTCGAATTCACATTCCATTGCATTCCATTCCACATTGCATTGCACATTCCATTCCATTCCATTCCACATTCCATTCCATTCCATTCCACATTCCACTGCATTCCATTCCACATTCCATTCAATTCTATTCCACATTCCATTCCATTCCATTCCACATAACACTCCATTCCATTCCACATCCTATTCCGTTGCATTCCGCCTTCCATTCCATTCTATTCTATTACATTCCACATTCCACTCCATTCAATTCCATTCCATATTGCATTCCATTCGATTCCACATTCCATTCCTTTGCATTCCACATTCCATTCCACGTTCCATTCCACGATGCATTCCATGTTCCATTCCATTTCACTCCACTTTCCATTCCACGTTCCATTTCACATTCCATTCCACATTGCATTCCAAGTTCCATCCCTTTCCATTCCACATTCCAATCGATTCCATTCCACGTTCAATTCCACATTCCATTCCACATTCCATTTCACAGTCCAATCCAAGTTCCATTCCATTCTTTCCAAGTTGCATTCCACTTTCCATTCCATTCCGTTCCTCCTTCCATTCCAGTTTCGATTCCACGCTCCATTCCACATTCCGTTACATAACATTCCACGTTCCTTTCCACATTGCATTCTATTCCATTCCACTTTCCTTTCCAGATTCCATTCCACATTCGATTCCATTACATTCCTCGTTCCATTCCACGTTCCATTCCATTGCATTGCACGTTTCATTCAACATTCCATTCCATTTAATTTGACGTTCCATTCCATATTCCATTCCACATTACATTCCACATTCCATTTCACGTTCTATTCCACGATCCATTCCACACTCAATTCCACGACACATTGCACGTTCCATTCCGCATTCTATTTCATTCCATTCCGTTCCCCTCCACATTCCCTTCCACATTCCATTCCACATTCCATTCCACGTTCCTTTCCACATTCCTTTACACGTTTCATTCTACGTTCCATTGCACATTCCATTCCATTCCTTTCCACGTTAAATTACACGTTCCATTCCATTCCATTCAACTTTCCATTCCGTATTCCATTGAACATCCCATCCTACGTTCCATTCCTTGTTCCATTCCACGTTCCATTCCACATTCCATTCCGTTCCATTCCACATTTCATTACACATTCCATTCCACATTCCAATCCATTCCATTCCATTCCACATTCCATTCCACACTCCATTCCATTGCATTCCACATTCCATTCTCATTCCATTGCATTCCATTCCACATTCCATTCCACACTCCATTCCACTGCATTCCACATTCCATTCTCATTCCTTTGCATTCCATTCCACATTCCATTCCACATTCCATTCCATTCCACGTTTCGTACAACATTCCATTCCATTCCATTCCACATTCCATTGCACATTCCATTCCACATTTCATTCCACGTTCCATTCCATTCTTATCCTCCTTCCATTCCACGTTTCATTCCACATTCCATTCCACATTTCATTCCATATTGCTTTCCGTTCCATTCCACATTCCATTCCTTTCCATTTCACATTTCATACTAAATTTCATTCCATATTCCATTCCACATTCCACTCCACATTGCATTCCACATTCCATTACCCATTCCATTTTACACTCCATTCCATGTTGCATTCCATTCCACTTTCCATTACACGTTCCATTCTATTGCATTCTACATTTCATTCCAAATTCCATTTCACTTTCCATTCCATTATATTCAATTCCACATTCCAATCCATTCCATTCCCATCCACATTCCATTCCCTTCCATTTCAAGTTCAACTGCATTCCACATTCCATTCCATTTCATTCCACATTCCTTTCCACATTCCATTGCACATTCCATTCTATTCTATTCTATATTCCTTTCCATTCCATTCCACGTTCCATTCCATTCCATTCCACATTCCATTGCACATTCCATTCCACCTTCCATTTCATTCCATTCCACGTTCCATTCCACATTCCATTTCACACCCCATTCCACCTTCCATTCCATTCCATTGCATTCAATGTTCCATTCCATTCCATTCAATTCCACATTCTAGTCCATTCTATTGAATTCCACATTGAATTCCATTCCATTCCACATCCCACTCCATTCAATTCCACATTCCATTCCATTCCATTCCACATTCCATTCCATTCCATTCCAATCCACATTCCATTCAATTCCATTCCACATTCCATTCCACATTCCATTGCATATTTACTTCCATTCTATTCTATTCCACATTCCATTCAAATCCATTCCACATTCCATTCCATTCTATTCCACATTCCATTACACATTCCATTCCCCGTTCATTTCCATTCCATTCCGCTTTCCATTCCATTCAATTCCACGTTCCATTCAATTCTGTTCCACATTCCATTCCATTCCATTCCACATTGCATTCCTTTCCATTCCCATTCCATTCCACATTCCATTCCCTTCCATTCCACTTTCAATTCTATTCCATTCCATTCCATTCCGCATTCAATCCCACACTGCAAACTATTAAATTCCACAATGCATTCCATTCCATTCCATTCCACATTCGAATCCAAATTGAACTGCATTCCATTCCTTTGCACATTAAATTAAACATTCCATTCCATTCCATTTCACATTCAATTCCATTCCATTCCCTTCCACATTCTATTCCTCATTCCGTTTGTTTCCATTTCACATTTGTTTCCATTCCATTCCACCTTCCATTCCGCATTCAAATTCATTCCATTCCACATTCCATTGGACATTACATTCCATTCCATTCCTCATTCCATACTACATTTCATTCCATATTCCATCCCACATTCCGTTCCGCATACCATTCCACATTCTATTACACATTCCATTCCACATTCCATTCCTTGTTCCATTGCATTTCACTCTCCATTCCACTTTCCATTCTATTCCATCCCACATTTCATTTCATTACATTCCACATTCCATTCCAAATTCCTTTTCACTTTCCATTCCATTCCATTACATTTCACATTCCATTCCATTCCATTCCAATCCATATTCCTTTCCATTCCATTCGAAGCTCAATTCCATACCACATTCCATTCCACATTCCATTGCACATTCCATTCCATTCCATTCTATTCCACATTCCATTCCATTCCATTCCACATTCCTTTCCCCGTTCAATCCCATTCAATTCCACGTTCGTTTTCATTCCATTGAATTCAAAGTTCCCTTCCATTCCATTCAATTCCATGTTCCATTCCATTCCATTGCATTCAACTTTCCATTCCATTCCATTCCACATTCCATTCGATTCCATTCCATTCCACATTCCATTCCATTCCATTACATTACATTACATTCCATTCCACATTCCATTCCATTCCATTCCACATTGTATTCCATTCCATTCCATTCCCATTCAATTCCACTTTCATTCCATTCCATTCTACTTTCAATTCCATTCCATTCCACATTCAATTCCACATTGCAACCCATTCCATTCCACATTCCATTCCATTCCATTCCACAATCCATTCCATTCCATTCCACATTCCATTCCACATTCCACTCCATTCCATTCCTTTGTAAATTCTATTCCACAATCCATTCCATTCCATTTCACTTTCAATTCCATTCCATTCCATTGCACATTCCATTCCACATTCCATTTCTTTCCATTTCTCATTAGTTTCCATTCCAGTCCACATTCCATTGGACATTCCACTCCATTCCATTCCACATTCCATACTACATTTCATTCCATATTCCATTTCACATTCCATTCCACATTCCAATACACTTTCCACTACATATTCCATTCCACATTCCATTCCTTGTTCCATTGCCTTTCACTTTCCATTCGACATTCCTTTCTATTCCCTTCCACATTCCGTTTTATTCCATTCCAATTTCCATTCCAAATTTCATTTCAGTTTCCATTCCATTCTATTCTATTCCACATTCCATTCCAATCCATATTCCATTCCATTTCATTCCAAGTTCAATTCCATTCCACATTCCATTCCAATCCATTCCACATTCCATTACACATTCCCTTCCATTGTATTCTATTCCCCATTCCATTCCATTCCATTCGACATCCGTTTCCATTCCATTCCAGATTCCATTCCACTTTCCATTCCACATTCCTTTCCCCGTTCAATTCCATTCAATTCCACGTTCCATTCCATTCCATTGCATTCCACATTCCATTACATTCCATTCCACATTCCATTCCATTCCATTCCATCCCACGTTACAATCCTTTCCATTTCACATTCCATTCCACATTCCATTCCATTCCCTTCCACATTCCATTCCTTTCCACATTCCATTTCAGAATCCATTACATTCCATTCTACATTCCTTTCCATTCAACTCCACCTTCCATTCCACATTCCATTCCATTCAATTCCACATTCCATTCCATTCCATTACGTTCCACTTTCCATTCCATTCAATTCCACATTTCATTCCACATTCCATTACATTCCATTCCATTCCACATTACATTGTGCATTACATTGCATTCTATTCGACATTCCTTTCCATTCCACTCCACCTTCCGTTCCACATTCCTTTCTATTCCATTCCACGTTTCATTGCACATTCCATTCCACATTCTCTTCCATTCCATTTCACATTTCATTCCACGTTCCATTCCATTCCCTTCCACGTTCCATTACAGTTTTCATTCCACATTCAATTCCCCATTTCATTCCACATTCCATTCCGTTTCATTCCACATTCCATTCCATTCCATTCCACATTCCATTCCGTTCCATTCCACATTCCATTCCATTCCATTCCACATTCCATTCTACATTTCATTCCATATTCCATTCCACATTCCATTCCACATTACATTCCACATTCCATTACACATTCCATTCCACATTCCATTCCATGTTCGATTACATTCCACATATCATTCCATATTCCATTCTATTGCATTACACATTCCATTTCATTCTATTCCACATTCCATTCCAAATTCCATTTTATTTTCCATTCAATTGCATTCCATTCCACATTGCATTCCATTCCATTACAATCCACATTCCATTCCATTCCATTCCAATTTCAGTTCCATTCCACAATCTATTCCATTCCGTTACACATTGCATTCCACATTCCATTCCACATTCCGTTTCACATTCCATTCCATTCCATTCTATTCCACATTCCATTCCATTCCATTCCGCATTCTATTCCATTCCATTCCACATTCAATTCCACTTCCCTTTCCACTTTCCTTTCCCCGTTCAATTCCATTCAATTCCACGTTCGATTCCGTTCCATTGCATTCCACCTTCCATTCCATTCCATTCAATTCCAAGTTCCATTCCATTCCATTGCATTCCACATTCCATTCCATTCCGTTCCACTTTCCATTCCATTCCATTCCATTCCAAATTCCCTTCAATTCCATTCCAATCCACATTCCATTCCATTCCATTCCAAGGTCAATTGCCTTCCACATTGCATTCCATTCCATTCCACATTCCATTCTACATACCCCTGCACATTCACGTCCAATCTATTATATACCACATTCCATTCCATTCCCTTCCAATTTCCATTCCCCTTTCATTTCCAATCAATTGCACATTCCATTTCATTCAATTCCATTCAATTCGACGTTCCAGTCATTTCCATTCCACATTCCATTCCACATTCCATTCCATTCCGTTCCCATTCAATTCCACATTCCATTCCATTCCATTCCAATTTCAATTTCAATCCATTCCATTTCATTCCACGTTCCTTTCCACATTGCAAACCATTCCATTCCCCATTCCATTCCTTTTCATTCCACATTCCATTCCATTCCATTCCAGATTCCAATCCACATTCCACTCCATTCCATTCATTTGCACATTCCATTCCACATTCCATTCCATTCCATTTCACATTCAATTCCATTCCATTCCATTCCACATTTCATTCCATATTCCATTTCTTTCCATTTCAAATTCATTTCCATTCAATTCCACATTCTATTCTGCCTTCAATTCCATTCCATTCCACATTCCATTGAACATTCCATTCCATTCCATATTCCTTTCCATTGCTTTTCACGTTCCATTCTAATCCATTCCACGTTCCTTTCCACGTTCCATTCCAAGTTGCATTCCACTTTGCATTTCACATACCATTTCACATGCCATTCCATTCCATTCCAATTTCCATTCCACATTCCATTCAGTTCCATTCCACTTTCCATTCCATTCCTTTACACATTGCGGTCCACTTTCCATTCCACATTCTAGTCTAGATTAGATTGCGTTCCATTCCACTTTCCTTTCCATTCCATCCCATTCCATTCCACCTTAAATTCCAGATTTCATTCCTTTCCACTCCATTCCATATCCCATTTCATTCCATTCCGCATTCCATTCCATTCCATTCCACCTTCCATTCCTTTTCTTTCCATTCCCCATTCAATTCCATTCCACTTTCCACTCCATTCCATTCCACATTCCGTTCAGTTCGAATCCATTCCATTCCATTCCATTCCACATTCCATTCCATTCCATTCCGTTAAACATTCCATTCCACTTCATTCCATTCCACATTCTATTCCATTCCAAAATCCTTTCCATTTCATTCCATTCCACATTCTATTCCATTGCACATTTGACTGCATTCCGTTCCACATTCCAGTCAACTCCATTCCATTCCATTCCACATTCCATTCCATTCCATTCCATTCTGCTTTCCATTCCAATTCATTCCATTCCACGTTCTATTCCATTCCACATTCCTTTCCATTCCTTTCTATATTCCATTCAATTCCATTGCATACCATTCCCAATTCCATTCCAATCCTTTCCATTCCACATTCTCTTGCGATCCACATTCCATTCCACACCATTTCACATTCTATTCCATTCCATTCCATTCCATTCCAGTCCACATTCTATTCCATTCCATTCCACATTCCATTCCACATTCCATTCCATTTCTTTCCATTCCATTTCCTTCCATTCCACATTCTATTCCTTTCCACTTTCCATTCCTTTCCTTTCCAGATTCCATTCCACTGCTTTATATTCCTTTCCAACCCACATTCCATTGCATTCCATTCCATTGCACATTATATTCCTTTCCATTCAACATTCTTCTCTAATCATTTATTGTATTCTATTGTATTCAATTCCACATATCATTCGATTACACATTCCACTCCACATTCAATTCCTCCTTCCATTCCACCTTCCATTCCATTCCATTCCACATACTATTCCATTCCATTCTACATTCCATTCCATTCTATTCCACATTCCGTTCCTCATTTGATTCCATTCCATTCACCATTCCTTTCCACATTCCATCCCATTCCTTTCCATTCCACAATCCATTCCACATTCCATTTCACATTCCATTCTACCTTCTGTTCCATTCCTTTCCACATTCCATTCCATTCCTTTCCACATTCCGTTCCACATTCAATTGCTCATTCCATTCCACATTCCATTCCATTCAATTTCACAATCCATTTCATCAATTCCACCTTCCATTCCACATTCTATTCCATTCCATTCCATTCCACATTCCATTCCACATTCCATTCCACTTTCCATTAAATTCCATTCCACATTCCAAACCATTCCATTCCACATTCCATTCCATTGCCTTCTGCATTCCTTTCCATTCCATCCCACATTCCATTCCACATTCCAGTCCACTCCATTCCATATTCCATTGCATTTCATTCGACATTCCATTCCATTTCATTCCATTCCACATTCAAGTCCACATTCCTTTTCATTCCATTTAACATTCCATTCCACATTCCATTCCATTCCATTCCATTCCACATTCCGCTCCATTCCATTCGATACCACATTTCATTCCACTTTGCATCCCATTCCATTCCACCTTCCATTCCACATTCAATTCCATTCCATTCCACTTTCTATTGCATACTGTTTCACATTCCAGTCCACATTCCTTTCCAAATTCCATGCCATTCTCTTTAACATTCCATTCCATTCCATTTCATATGCCATTCCATTCCCCTCCACATTCCATTCCACATTCCATTCCACGTTCCGTTCCACATTCCATTCCACATTCCATTCCTCATTCCATTCCGTTCCATTCCACATTCCATTCCACATTTCATACCACATTCCATTCAATATTCCATTTCACTTTCCATCCATTCCATTCCACATTCCATTCTCAATCCATTGCATTCCTTTCCACATTCTTTTCCACTTTCCATTCCATTCCATTCCATCTTTCATACCACATTCCATTCCACGTTCCATTGCATGTTCCATTCCACGTTCCATTACACTTTCCATTCTATTCCATTCCATTCCACGTTCCATTCCATTCCATTCCACGTTCCAATTACTTCCATTCCACATTCCATTCCACATTCCATTTCACATTCCGTTCCAAATTATATTTCAGTTTCCATTCCATTCCATTCCATTCCACATTTCGTTGTATTCCGTTCCATTCCATTCCACCTTTCATTCCATTGCATTCCGCATTCCATTCCATTCCATTCTATATTCCACTCCATTCCATTCCATTTCACGTTCCATTCCATTCCGTTCCACATTCCTTTCCATTCCTTTCCACATTCCATTCCACGTCCCATTCCAGGTTGCATTCCTTTCCATTCCACTTTCCATTTCATTCCATTACACGTTCAATTTCATTCCATTCCATGTTCCATACCATGTTCCATTCCACTTTCCATTCCACGTTGCATTTCAAGTTCCATTCCATTCCATTCCATGTTCCATTACACGTTCCATTCCATTAAATTATACATTCCATTCCGTTCCATTTCACTTTCCATTTCACGTTGCATTCCATTCAATTCCAAGTTCCATTCCATTCCATTCCACATTTCATTCCACGTTCCATTCCATTCAATTCCACTTTCCATTCCATGTTACATTCCACGTTCCATTACTTTCCATTCCTCATTCCTTTCCATTCCAGTTCAGATTCCATTCCATTCCATTCGATATTCCATTCCACGTTCCATTCCATGTTGTTTTCCATGTTCCTTTCCACATCTCGTTCCACGTTCCATGCCTTTCAATTCCACATTCCATTCCATTCCATTCCCCATTATATTCCATTGCATTCCACTTTCCATTCCACATTCCATTTCTCATTCCATTCCATTCCATTCCACCTTCCATTCAACATTCCAATCCATTCATTTTCACGTTCCATTCCATATTCCATTGCACATTCCATACCACATTCCCTTCCAGTTCCATTTGATGATCCATTCCACGTTTAATTACAGGAACCATTGCACCTTACATTCCACATTCCATTCCATTCCATTCCATTCCATGGCACATTGCCTTCCACATTCCATTCCACATTCCATTCCGCATTCCATTCCACCCTCCTTTCCATGTTCTTTTCCACGATCCGTTCCACTTTCCATTCCATTTCATTCCACGTTCCATTCCACGTTACATTCTTTTCCATTCCACTTTCCATTCCACAATCCATTGCATATCCAATTCCTCTTTCCATTCCATGTTCCATTCCACGTTCCATTCCACATTCCTTTCCACATTCCATTCCAGTCTTTTTCACTTCCCATTCCACATTCCATTCTACATTCCTTTCCATGTTCCATTCCACGTCCCATTCCATGTTCCATTCCACATTCTATTCCATTCCATTCCACATTCTATTCCACATTCCATTCCACATTCCATTCTACATTCCACTGTAAATTCCACTCCACTTTCCAAACCATATTGCATTGCACATTTCAGTCCATATTCCATTCCACATTCCATTTCTTTCCGTTTCACAATCCTTTCCATTCCATTCCACATTCCATTCCAAATTCAATTCCATTCCAATCTACATTCCATTGGATATTCCATTCCACTCCATTCCACATTCCTCTCCATTGCATTCCACGTTCCATTCTAATCCGTTCCACATTCTATTCGATTTCATTCCGCATTCCATTCCATTCCATTCCACATTCTGTTGCATTCCACATTGCATTCCATTCCATTTCACATTCCATTCCATTCCATTCCATTCCATTCCATTCCACATTCCATTCCAATCTATTCCACATTCCATTCCATTTCATTCCATTCCATTTCATTCGATTCCACATTCTATTCCATTCCACATTGCATTCCATTCCACATTCCGTTCCACTGTATTCTATTCCATTCCATTCCACATTTCATTCCATTCCATTTCATTCCATATTCCATTCCATTCCATTCCACACTCCATTCCATTCTTTTATTGCATTCAATTCCATTCCATTTCGCATTCTATTCCATTCCATTCCACATACCATTACATTCCACGTTCCATTCCACATTCCATTCCACGTTCCATTCCGTGTTCCATTCCGTTCCATTCCAAATTCCATTCCATTCCATTCCTCATTCCATTCCATTCCATTCCGCATTCCATTACATTCTATTCCACATTCCATTCCACATTTGATTCCATTCAATTCCACATTCCTTTCCACATTCCATTCCATTCCATTCCACATTCCATTCCACATTCCATTCCACATTCCATTCCTCATTCTATTCCATTCCCTTCCATTTTGCATTCCACATTCCATTCCATTCCTTTCCACATTCTGTTCCACATTACATTCCATTTCGTTCCATTGCACATTTCATTGCACACTCCATTCCTTTCCATTGCACATTCCACTCCATCAATTCCACACTCTATTCCACATTCCATTCCATTCCATTCCATTCCACATACCATTCGACATTCCATTCCATTCCATTCCACATTCCATTCCATTGCACTCCACATTCCTTTCCATTCAATTCAACTTTCCATTGCATTCCATTCCACATTCTATTCAAAACTTGATTCCATTCTATTCCACATTCCATTCCATGTTGCATCCCACTTTCCATTCCATTCCATTTCTTTCCATTCCATTCCATTTCATTCCACATTCCAATTCATTCCATTCCACATTCCCTTCCACATTCCATTTCACTTTAAATTCCATTCCATTCCATTCCATTACACATTCCATTCCATTCCATTCCACCTTCCATTCCACGTTCCATTTCACGTTCCATTCCACATTCCTTTCCAAATTCCATTCCGTTACATTCCACATTCCATTGCACAATCCACTCCACATTCCATTCCATTCCATTCCACATTCCATTGCACATTCCATTCCACATTCCGTTCCAGATTCCTTTCCGTTCCATTCCACATTCCATTCCACATTCCATTCCACTTTCCCTTACATCCCATTTCACATTCAATTCTCAATCCATTGCATTCCATTCCACATTCCATTCCACATTCCATTCCATTCCATTTCACATTGAATTCCATTCCATTCCGCATTCCATTCCGTTTCATTCCATTCCACTTTCCATTCCATTCCATTCCACATTACATGACACATTCTATTCCACATTCTATTCGGCATTCCTTTCACTTCCATTTCACATTCCATTCCATTCCATTACTCAATCCATTCTACGTCCCATTCCACGTTGCATTGCATTTTCCATTACATGTTCCATTCCACATTCCGTCCCACGTTCCATTCCATTCCATTCCACATTCCATTCCATTCCATTCCATTCCACATTGCATTCCATTCCATTCCGCATTCCATTCAACATTCCATTCCACATTACATTCCATTCCGTTCAACATTCCATTCCATTCCATTCCACATTCCATTCCCTTCCTTTCCACATTCCATTCCATTCCTTTCCACTTTCCATTCCACGTTTCATTCCATTAAATTCCACGTTCCATTCCATTCAATTCCATGCTCCATTTCTTTCCGTTGAACGTTTCATTCCACATTCAATTTCACATTCCATTCCCCATTCCATTTCACATTCCATTCCACATTCCATTCTACATTCCATTTCACATTCCACATTCAATTCCATTCCATTTCACCGTCCATTCCATTCCACAATCCAATGCATTCCATTCCACATTCCATTCCTTTCCATTCCACATTCCATTCAATTCCGTTCCATATTCCACTCCACATTCCATTCCACATTCCTTTCCATTCCTTTCAATTCCACATTCATTTCCATTCCATTCCATTCCACATTCATTTCCACTGCATTCCACTTTGCAATCCATTCCATTCCATTCCATTCCACATCCCATTCCCTTCCATTCCACATTCCATTCCCTTCCATTCCATTGTCATTCCATTCTACGTTCCATTCCACTTTCCTTTCCAATTTCCATTGCACGTTTCATTACGCGTTCCATTCCACGTTCCATTCCACGTTCATTTAATTCCATTCCATTGCACATTCCATTCCATTCCATTCAACATTCCATACCATTCCATTCCACATTCCATTCCACTTTCCATTCCATTCCATTCCACATTCCATTCCATTCCATTTCATATTCCATAGAATTCCACTCCATTCCATTCCACATTCCATTCTATTCCATTTTTACGTTTCATTCCACATTCCGTTCCCCATTGCATTGCGTACCATTCCACATTAAATTCCACATTGCATTCCATTCCATTACACCTTCCATTCCACATTCCATTCCATTCAATTTCACATTCTATTCCGTTCCATTCCATATTAATTTCCACATTCCATTCCACATTCCTTTCCACATACCGTTCCACATTCCGTTCCACATTCCCTTCCATTCCATTCCACATTCCATTTCACAGTCCATTCCACGTTCCTTTTTGCGTTCCATTCCACATTCCATTCCACATTTCGTTCCGCATTGCACTCCACATTGTATTCCATTGAATTCCACATTGCATTCCATTCCATTTTACATTCCTTTCCACATTCCATTTCATATTCTATTCCATTCCATTCCCCATCCCATTCCATTACATTCCACTATACATTCCACATTCCATTCCATTCCTTTCCACATCCCATTCCCTTCCATTCCACATTCCATTCCCTTCCATTCCATTGTCATTCCATTCTACGTTCCATTCCACTTTCCTTTCCAATTTCCATTGCACGTTTCATTACGCGTTCCATTCCACGTTCCATTCCACGTTCATTTAATTCCATTCCATTGCACATTCCATTCCATTCCATTCAACATTCCATCCCATTCCATTCCACATTCCATTCCACTTTCCATTCCATTCCATTCCACATTCCATTCCATTCCATTTCATATTCCATAGAATTCCACTCCATTCCATTCCACATTCCATTCTATACCATTTTTACGTTTCATTCCACATTCCGTTCCCCATTGCATTGCCTACCATTCCACATTAAATTCCACATTGCATTCCATTCCATTACACCTTCCATTCCACATTCCATTCCATTCAATTTCACATTCTATTCCGTTCCATTCCATATTAATTTCCACATTCCATTCCACATTCCTTTCCACATACCGTTCCACATTCCGTTCCACATTCCCTTCCATTCCATTCCACATTCCTTTTCACAGTCCATTCCACATTCCTTTTTGCGTTCCATTCCACATTCCATTCCACATTTCGTTCCGCATTGCACTCCACATTGTATTCCATTGAATTCCACATTGCATTCCATTCCATTTTACATTCCTTTCCACATTCCATTACATATTCTATTCCATTCCATTCCCCATCCCATTCCATTACATTCCACTATACATTCCACATTCCATTCCATTCCTTTCCACATTCCATTCCATTCCATTCCACATTCCATTCCATTCCATTCCACATTGCATTGCATTCCATTCTACTTTCCATTTCACATTCCATTCCGCATTCAATTTAACATTCCTTTCCATTCCATTCCCCATTCCATTCCATCGCATTCCACTTTACATTCCACAATCCATTCCATTCCTTTCCACATTTCATTCCATTCCATTCCACATTCCATTGCATTCCATTCCACATTCCATTCTACGTTCCATTCCAAGGTCCATTCAGTTAAATTCCACGTTCCATTCCCCATTACATTCCATTCCATTCCAGGTTGGACTTCACATTGCATTCCACAATCCTTTCCATTCCATTCCATTCCATTCCATTCCACATTCCATTCCACATTCCATTGCATTCCATGCCACATTCCTTTCCGCGTTCCATTCCACGATCCATTCTATGTTCCATTCTATTCCTTTCTACGTTCCATTCCATTCCATTCGACATTTCTTTCCACATTCCATTTCACATTCCATTCAGCATTCCTTTTGACATACCACTGCATTCCCTTCCACATTCCATTCCACATTCCTTTGCACATTCCATTCCATTCCATTGCAAATTCCATTCCACATTCCATTCCATTGCACATTCCATTCCACTCTCCATTCCATTTCATTTCATTCCACTTTCCATTCCACGTTCCATTCCACGTTCCATTTCATTCCATTCCACATTCCATTCAACGTTCCATTTCACATTTCATTCCACGTTCCATTTCATATTCCATTCTACATTCCATTTCACATTCCATTCCATTCCATTCCATTCCACAATCCATTCTACATTTCATTCCACATTCCTTTCCATTCCATTCCACATTCCATTCTGCGTTCCTTTCCATTCCATTACACTTTCCATTCCATTCCTTTCCACTTTCCATTTCACATTCAATTCCACATTCTAGTGCATTCCATTCCACATTCCCTTCCACATTCTCTTCCATATTCCTTTGAACATTCCTTTAAATTCCGTTCCAGATTCCATTCCACGTTGCATTCCTTTCCATTCCACATTCCATTCCTCACTCCATTCCACGTTCCATTCCACCTTCCATTCCATGTTCCATTCCATTCCATTCCACATTCCATTCTATTGCATTCTACGTTCCATTTCACGCCATTAAACTTTCCATTCCACTTTCCATTTCCCATTCCGTTCCATTCCATTCAATTCCACGCTCCATTCCGTTCCATTCCACATTCCATTCCATTCCATTCCACATTCCGTTCCTCATTCCATCCCATATTCCATTGCATTCCATTCCACATTTGATTCCACATTGCCTTCCTCTCCATTCCACATTGCGTTTCATTGCATTCCACCTTCCATTCCACTTTGCTGTCCACGTTGCATTGCACGTTCCATTCCTCGTTTCATTCCATTTCATTCCACGTTACATCCATTTTATTCCACGTTCAATTCCCTTTTCAATTTCACATCCCATTCCACATTCCAATTCACATTCCATTCCTTTCCATTCCCTATTCCATTCCATTCTACATTCCATTCCATTGCTTTCCACATTCAATTCCACATTCCATTTCACGTTGCATTCTATTCCATTCCACGTTCCATTCCACTTTCCATTCGATGACTCATTACATTCCATTGCACGTTCAATTCTACATTCAATTCCACTCCATTTCACGTTCCATGCTACATTACATTCCAAATTACATTCCGTTCCATTCCACATTTTTTCCCACACTCCATTCCGTTCCATTCCACATTCCATCCCACACTCCTTTCAACATTCCATTCCACATTCCATTCCACATTCAATTGCACTTTCCATGCCGTTCCATTCCACTTTCCATTCCACACTCCGTTCTACATTCCATTCCGTTCCATTCCACATTCCTTTCCACAATGCATTCCACTTTCGATTCCACATTCCATTCCGCATTCCATTTCACATTCCATTCCAAATTCCAATTCACTTTCCATTCAATCTCACTACATTCAATTACACGTTCCATTCCATTCCAATCCACATTCCATTCCATTTCATTCCATGTTACATTCCGTTTCACATTCCATTCTGTTCCATTCCACATTCCATTCCATTCCATTCCACATTCCATTCCACATTACATTACTCATTCCATTCCATTCCATTCTATTCCACAATACTTTACAATCCATTCCACATTCTATTCCATTCCATTCTATTCCACAATCCATTACATTCCATTCCACATCCCATTCCATTCCATTCTAAATACCATTCCACATTCCCTTTTACATTCCATTCCTTTCCATTCCACTTTCCATTCCTTTCCATTCCACAATCCATTCCATTCAATTTCAGATTCCATTCCATTATATTGGTTTCCACATTCCATTCCATTACATTCCGTATTCCATTCCGTTGCTTTCCATTCTATTCCTCATTTCATTCAATTCCATTCTGTTCCACATTCCATTCCAGTTTATTCCAAATTCCATTCAATTACATTCCACATTACTTTCCACATTCCATTCCACATTCTATTCCACGTTCCATTCCGTTGCATTCCACATTTTAAACCATTCCATTCCACATTCCATTCCATTCAATTCCTCATTCCGTTCCATTCCATTGCATTACACATTCCATTCTGTTCCATTCCGCATTCCATTCCATTCCCTTCTATTCCACATTCCATGCCATTGCATTCCACTTTCCATTCCATTCCTTTCCACATTCCATTACACATTCTATTCAAGTTCCATTCCATTCTTTTCCACATTCCATTCCATTCCATTCCACATTCCATTGCATTCCATTCCACATTCCATTCCATTCCACATTCCATTCCATTCCATTCAACATTCCATCCCATTCCATTCCACATTCCATCCCATTCCTTTCCACGTTTCCTTCCATTCCATTCCACGTTCCATTCCACATTCCATTCCACATTCCCTTCCACGTACCTTTCCACCTTCCATTCCACATTCCATTGCACATTCCCTTCCATGTTCCTTTAAACATTCCATTCCATGTTCCTTTCCATTTTCCATCCCACGTTCCATTGCGCATTGTTTTCCAAACCATTACAAGTTCCTTTCCACATTCCATTCCATTGCATTCCACGTCCCATTCCATATTTCATTCCACATTGCATTCCACATTCCTTTCCGTTCCATTACATTTTCCATTCCACATTCCATTCCACGTTCCATTCCACAATAAATTCCATTGCATTACATTCTATTCCACATTCCATTCAACTTTCCATTCCACATACCATTCCACATTCCATTCCACTTTCCATTCGATTCCATTCCACAGTCCGTTCCACTTTCCATTCCATTGCATTCAACGTTGCATTCCATTCCAACCGACATTCCATTCCTCTTTCCATTCCACATTTCTTTCCACGTTCCATTCCATTCCATTAAACGTTCCATTCCATTCTGTTCCATATTCCAATCCACGTTCCATTTCACTTTCCATTCCCTTCCATTCCACATTCCATTCCATTTCTTTCCAAATTACAAATTTTACACATTTCATTCCACATTCCATTCCATGTTCCATTCCATTCCCTTTGACGTTCTGTTCCGCGTTCCTTTCCATGTCCCATTCCATTCAATTCCACGTTCCATTCTGCTTTCCCTTCCATGCAATTTAACGTTCAATTCCAATCCATTCCACTTTCCATTCCACATTGCATTCCACATTTCATTCCACGTTCCATTCCACATTCCATTCCATTCCACATTGCATTGCACAATCCTTTCCACGTTGCATTCCACAATCCATTCTGTTCCATTCCACCTTCCATTCCTCACTCCATTCCACATTCCATTCCACATTGCATTCCATTCCTTTCTACTTTCCATTCCATATCCTACTCCACATTCCATTCCGTTCCATTCCACATTTCATTGCATTCCCTGCCACATTTTTTCCATATTCAAATCCATTCCATTTCTCTTTCCATTCAAATCCATTCCACATCCCATTCCACAGAATCTTCCACATTCCTTTCCACATTCGATTCCGTTCCTTTCCATTCCACATTCCATTCCACATTCTTTTCCCTATTCTATTCCAAATTCCATTCCACTCCTTTCCATGTTCACTTCCACATTCCATTCCACATTCCGTTGCATTCCATTCAACATTCCATTCCACATTCAATTTCACTTTCCATTACACATTCCATTCCATTCCATTCCACATTCAATTCCATTCCATTCCATTCCACATTCCATACCACGTTCCAAAGCACATTCCACTAAACTTTCCGTTCCACGTTCCTTTCCATTCCATTCCACATTCCATTCCACATTCCAAACCATTGCATTCCACTATACATGCCACATTGCATTCCACGTTCCATTCCCTTACATTCCACATTCCATTCCCCATTCCACCGCATTCCATTCCCCATTCCATTCCACATTCCATTGCATTCCATTCCACAATCCATTCCCTTCCCTTCCACATTCCATTCCACATTTCATTATACATACCATTCCATTCCATTCCACAATCCATTCCCTTCCCTTCCACATTCCAATCCACATTTCATTCTACATACCATTCCATTCCATTCCACAATCCATTCAACATTCCATCCCACATTCCATCCCACATTCCATTCCACATTCCATTCCAAGTTCCATTCCACGTTCCATTCCACCTTCCATTGCATTCCATTCCTCGTTTCAGTACACCTTCCATTCCACTACATTCCACTTTCCTTTCCACTTTCCATTACACATTCCATTTCACATTGCATTCCACATTCCATTCCACATTCCATTCCAGATTCCATTTCATTCCATTCCACATTCCAATCCACATTCCATTCCTCGTTGCATTCCACGTTCCATTCCACGTTCCATTCCACCTTCCATTCTATTCCGTTTCTCGTTTCAGTCCACATTCCATTGCATTTCATTCCACTTTCCTTTCTACGTTCCATTCCACATTCCATTCCACACTTCTTTCCGTTCCATTCCCATTCCGTTCCACATTCCATTCCATTCCAATCCATATTCCATTGCACATTCCATTCCACGTTCCTTTCCACATTCCATTCCATTTCATTCCACTTTCCTTTCCACATCCCATTCCACATTCCATTCCATTATATTCCACATTCCATTCCATTCCATTCCACGTTCCATTCAACATTCCATTCCATTCAATATCATGTTCCATTCCATATTCCGTTCCACATTCCATTCCATATTCCATTTCACGTTCCATTCCACGTTCCATTCCACATTCAATTCCACCATACATTGCACGTTCCATTCTACCTTCCATTCCATTCCATTCCTCGTTTCAGTCCACCTTCCATTCAATTACATTCCACTTTCCTTTCCACATTCCATTACACATTCAATTTCACATACCATTCCACATTCCATTCCACATTCCATTCCAGATTCCATTCCATTCCATTCCCCATTCCATTCCACATTCCATTCCACGTTCCATTCCACATTCCATTCCACGTTCCATTCCACCTTCCGTTCTATTCCATTTCTCGTTTCAGTCCACATTCCATTCCATTACATTCCACTTTCCTTTCCACATTCCATTCCACATTCCATTCCACACTACTTTGTTTTCCATTCCCATTCCATTCCACATTGCATTCCATTCCAATTCATATTCCGTTGCTCATTCCATTCCACGTTCCATTCCACATTCCATTCCATTTCATTCCACTTTCCTTTCCAAATTCCATTCCACATTCCACTCCAAATTCCATTTCACATTTCATTCCATTCCATTCCACATCCCATTCCACTTTGCTTTCTCCGTTCCATTCCACGTTCCTTTCCACTTAGCATTCTTTTCCATTCCACGTTCTATTCCACATTCCATTCCATTCCATTTCAGTTTCCTTTCCACATTCCATTCCAGATTCCATTAAACACTACTTCCGTTCCATTAAACATTCCATTCCACATTTCAGTCCACATTCCATTCGACATTCCATTCCATTTCATTCCCCTTTCCATTAATCATTCCATTCAGCATTCCATTCCACTTTCCTTTCCACATTCCATTCCACATTCCATTCCCCATTCGATTCCATTATATTCCGCATTCCATTCCAGTTTCCATTCCACATTCCATTCCTTTCCATTTTACATTCCATTACATGTTCCATTCCATTCCCTTCCATGTTCAATTCCACATGACATTCCACATTGCGTTCCACATTCCATTTCACATTCCATTTCACATTCTATTCCTTTCCATACCACATTCCATTCCAATCCATTCCACTTTCCTTCTACATTCAATTCTACATTCCATTCCACATTCCATTCAATTCCATGCCACATTGCATTCCACGTTAAATTCCATTCCATTCCACATTACATTCCATGTTCCATTCCACGTTCCATTCCACGTTCCTTTCCACGTTTCATTCCGCATTCAGTACTATTCCATTCCATATTCCATTCCATTCCATTAAATTCCACAATCCATTCAGCATTTCATTCCACATTCCATTTCAAATTCCATTCCACATTCCATTCTATTGCATTCCACGTTTCACTACATTACACGTTCCCTTACATGATGTATTCCACGTTGCAGTCCACGATCCATCCATTTCATTCCAATTACCATTACATTCCATTCCACTTTCCATTCCACATTCCATTCAACATTGCATTTCACATTCCATTCTCATTCCATTTCACTTTCCATTCCATTCCATTGTATTCCATTACACATTCCGTTCCATTCCAATCCACATTCAATTGCATTCCATTCCACGTTCCATTCGGTTACACATTCCTTTCCATTCCGTTCCACGTTCCATTGCATTCCATCCCACTTTCCATTCCATTCCATTACACATTCCATTACACATTCCACTGCATTCCATTCTATTCCATGTTCCATTCCATTCCAAACCACATTCCTTTCCATTCCATTCTACATTCCATTCCATTCCATTCCACTTTCCATTCCAAATTCCATTCGACATTGCATTCCACGTTCCATTCTATTCCATTCCACATTCCATTTCATTCAATTTCACATTCCATTCCATTCCATTGCATTCCACATTCCATTCTATTCCATTCCACATTCCATTCAATTACATTTCACATTCCATTCCACATTGCATTCCACATTCTATTCCACGTTCCTTTCCACATTCCATTGCACATTCCATTCCATTCCATCCCACATTCCATTACACTTTCCATTCCATTCCATGCGACATTAAATTACACTTTCCCTTCCATTCAATTCCACCTTTCATTCCAGTTCCCATTCGACGTTCCCTTCCATGTTCCTCTCCACGTTTCATTCCACATTCCATTCCTTTCCATTCCAAACTCCTTACCATTCCATTCCATTCCATTCCACAATCTAGTCCATTCCATTCCACATTTTTTCCACATTCCATTCCACATTCCATTGCTTTCCATTCCACATTTCGTTCCACACTCCGTTCCACCCTCCATTCCACCTTCAATTCCACATTCCATTTCGTCCCATTCCACTTTCCATTCCACCGTGCATTGCACATTCCATTCCACTTTCCTTTCCATTCCACTCCACATTCCATTCCATACTACATTCCACACTCCATTTCCCATGCCATTCAGTTACATTCCACATTCCATTGCAAACTCCATTCCGTTCCATTCCACTTTCCATTCGACACTCCATTCCACACTCCATTCCACATTGCATTCCACATTCCATTCCACCTTCCATTCCTCATTCTATTCCAATCTATTCCACATTCCATTCCACACTCCATTCCACATTCAATTCCACATTCCATTCTGTTCCATTCCACATTGCATTCCAGATTCCATTCCGTTCCATTCCACATTCCATTCCAGATTCCCTTCCGTTGCATTCCACATTCCATTCCACACTCCATTCCATTCCATTCCACATTCCATTCCATTCTCTTCCAAATTCCCTTCCACATTAATTTCGTCATACCTTTCCATTCCATTCCACATTCCACTCCACATTCCAAAGCACGTTACATTCCAAAATCAATTCAACATTCCTTTCCGTTCCATTCCACATTTCATTCGACACTCCATTACACGTTCTATTGCACATTCCAAACCGGTCCATTTGACATTCACTTCCACAGTCCATTCCACAATGCATTCCACATAACATTCCGTTCCATTCCACATTCCATTGTATTCCATTCCGAATTCCATTCCACTTTCCATTTCACATTCCATTCCATTCAATTCTACATTCCATTCCACCTTCCATTACAAGTTCCATTCCATTACATTCCACGTTCCATTTCTCATTCTATTCCACATTCCATTCCACATTCCATTTCACATTCCATTCCACATTCCATTCCATTCCACTCCACATTCTATCCCATTCCATTTCACGTTCCATTCCATTCCATTCCATGTTCCATTCCACATTCCATTCCACGGGGCATTCCATTCTGTTCCACGTTCCATTCCATATTCCATTCCATTCCATTCCACTTTCCATTCCACATTCCATTGCACATTCCTTTCCAACTTCCATTCCACAGTACATTCCACGTTCCATTCCATATTCCATTGCGCGTTCTGTTCCAAACCATTCCAAGATCCATTTCACATTCCATTCCATTCCATCCCACGTTCCATTCCATTCCATTCCATTCCACATTCGATTCCAAAGTCCATTCCATTCCATTCCACATTACTTTCCACATTCCATTTCACATTCCATTCCACATTCCATTCCACATTGCATTACACATTCCATTCCACATTCCATTGCATTCCATTCCATTCAATTCGACGTTCCATTCCACATTCCATTCCTCTCCATTCCACAATCCATTCCATTACATTCGACGTTCTATTCCACCTTCCTTTGCACGTTCCATTCCACATTCCATTCCGCTTTCCATTCCATTTCATTCTACATTCCATTCCACATTCCATTCCATTCAATTCCACATTCCATTCCACTTTCCATTCCACGTTCCATTCCAAGTTCCATTCTATTCCATTCAATTCCATTCCATTCCATTCCACATGGCATTCCATTCCATTCCACATTCCATTCCATTCCGTTCCATTTCACATTCCATTCCACATTCCATTCCATATTGTATTCCACGTTCTGTTCCGTTTCATTCCACATTCCCTTCCATTCGATTCCACATGCCATTCCAATCGATTACACATTCGTTGCCACATTCCATTCCACATTCCATTCCAATGCACGTTCCATTCCACATTCCATTCTGTTAAATTCCACTTTCCTTTCCACATTCCATTCCACATTACATTCCTTTCCATTCCACATTCCATTCCTCATTCCATTCCACATTGCATTGCTTTCCATTCCAGATTCCATTCCACATTCCATTCCACATTCCATTCCATTCCATTCAACATTCCATTCCATTCCATTCCACACTCCATTCCACATTGCATTCCGTTCCATTCCACGTTCCATTTCTCATTCCATTCCACATTACATTATGTTCCATTCCTCATTCCATTGCATTCCATTCCACATTCCTTTCAACATTCTTCTCCATTGCATTCCACATTCCAGTCCATTCCATTCCACATTACATTCCACATTATATTACACATTCCATTCCACCTTTCATTCCATTCCATTTCATGTTAGTTTCCACGTTCCATTCCATTCCATTACATATTCCATTTCATATTCCGTTCAAATTCATTCCACATTCCTTTCCACATTCCATTCCATTTCATTCAACATCCCATTCCATTGCATTCCTCGTTCCATTCCACGTTCCATTCCATTCCCTTCCACTTACTTTTCCGCATTCCATTCCACAGTCCATTGCATGTTACATTACGTTCCATTCCACATTCCATTCCACATTGCATTCCACATTCCATTCCAATCCATTCCACTTTCCATTCCACATTCCATTCCAGTCCATTCCACATTCCATGCCACATTCCATTCTATTCCATTCCAAAATCCATTCCAAACTCCATTCCATTCGATTCCACATTCCACTCCACATTCCATTGCACTCCATTCAATTTCATTCCACATTCATTTCTATTTCATTCCACATTCCATTCAATTGCATTTCACATTCCATTCCATTCCATTCCACATTACAATCCACGTTTCATTCCATTCTATTCCACTTTCCATTCCATTCCATTACACATTCCATTCCTCATTCCATATCACATTCAATTCCATTCCATTCCACATTCCCTTGCATTCCATTAAATTTTCCACTCCATTCTTTTCAACATTCCATTCATTTCCACATTCCATTCCACATTACATTCCAGTTTCCATTCCATTCTGTTCCACGTTATATTCCACGTTCCTTTCCATGTTCTTCTCCATTCCATTCCACGTTCCATTCCAAATTCCATTCCCTTACCTTTTTAGTTCCGTTCCACATTCCATTCCACGTTCCATTCGACTTTCCATTGCGCTCCATTCCACATTCCATTACACACTCCATGCGACATTCCATTCCACATTCCATTCCACATTCAATTCCACATTTCATTCTACATCCGATTCCCTTCCATTCCACTTTCCATTACACATTTCATTCTACATCCCATTCCATTCCATTCCACATTCCATTCCACATTCCATTACAGATTCTATTCCATTCCATTCCACATCCATTCCTCATTCCATTCCATGGTCCATTCCACGTTCCATTCCACCTTCCATTCCTTTCCATTCCTCTTTTCAGTCCACCTTCCATTACATTACATTCCACTTTCTTTTCCACATTCCATTACACATCCCATTTCACATTCCATCCCACATTCCATTCCACATTCCATTCCAGATTCCACTCCATTCCATTCCACATTCCATTCCACTTTCCATTCCACGTTCCTTTCCACATTCCATTACACGTTTCATTCCACCTTCGATTCTATTCCATTTCTCGTTTCAGTCCACATTCCATTGCATTATATTCCACTTTCCTTTCCACATTCCATTCTACATTCCATTCCACATTCAATTCCACCATACATTGCACTTTCCATTACACATTCCATTCCATTCCATTCCACTCTACATTCCATTCCACATTCCATTCCACATTACATTCCACGTTCCAATCCACATTCCTTTCCACGTTCCATTCTACATTCCATTGCACATTCCATTACATTCCTTTCCACGTTCAATTCCACGTTCCATTCCATTCCATTCAACATTCCATTCCATATTCCATTGAACATCCCATTCCACGTTCCATTCCATGTTCCATTCCACGTTCCATTCCACACTCCACTCGACATTCCATTACGCATTCCATTCCACATTTCAATCTACATCCCATTCCATTCCATTCCACATTCCATTCCACATTAAATTCCACATTCCATTGCAGATTACATTCCATTCCATTCCACTCCACATTCCATTCCACATTCCATTCCACATTACATTCCACGTTCCAATCCACATTCCATTCCAAGTTCCATTCTACGTTCCATTGCACATTCCATTACATTACTTTCCAGGTTTAATTCCACGATCCATTCCATTCCATTCAACTTTCCATTCCATATTCCATTGAACATCCCATTCCACGTTCCATTCCATGTTCCATTCCATGTTCCGTTCCACACTCCATTCGACATTCCATTACGCATTCAATTCCACATTTCAATCTACATCCCATTCCATTCCATTCCACATTCCATTCCACATTCCATTCCACATTCCATTCCACATTCCATTCCATTCCTTTAAACATTCCATTCCACATTACATTACACGTTTCATTCCACTTTCCACTCCATGTTCCATTCCACCTTCCATTCCATTCCATTCCGCGTTTCAGTCCACATTCCATTCCATTGCTATCCACTCTCCTTTCCACATTCCATTCCAATTTCCATTTCACATTCCATACCAGATTCCATTCCATTCCATTCCACACACCATTCCACATTCCATTATACGTTCCATTCCACATTCCATTTCACGTTCCATTCCACGTTCCACTCCCTTCCATTCCTCGTTGTAGTCCACACTCCATTCCATTACATTCCACATCCATTCCACTTTCCATTCCACATTACATTCCGTTCCATTCCGTTCCATTCCACATTCCATTCCATATTACATTCCATTCCATTCGACATTCCATTGCACATTCCATTCCACGTTCCATTCCACAATCCATTCCATTCCATTAAACTTTCCTTTCCACATTCCATTCCACATTCCATTCCACTTTGTATTCCGTTCCATTCCACATTCCATTCCACATTCCATTCCACATTCCATTCCACATTCCACTCCATGCCTTTCCACTTTCCATTAAACATTCCGTTCCACATTCCTTTCCACATTGCAGTCCATTCCACATTGCAGTTCATTCCACAATCCATTCCAAAGTCCATTCCACTCCATTCCACATTCCTTTCCACATTCCATTCCACATTCCATTCCAAATTGCATTGCACATTCAATTCCACATTCCATTCTCATTCCATTGCATTTCTTTCCACTTTCCATTCCACATTCCATTGCATTCCAATTCACATGCCATTCCACATTCCATTCCATTCCATTCCACATTCCATTCCACAGTCCATTCCGCAGTCCATTCCGTTAGATTCCAAATTCCACTCCATTCCAATCAGCATTACATTCCACATTTTGTTCCATTCCATTCCACATTCCATTCCATTCCACATTCCATTCCATTCCATTCCATTCCACGTTCCATTCCACTTTCCATTAAATTCTATTCCACATTCCATTCCACATTCTAGTCCTTTCCATTCCACATTCCATTCCATTACAAAACACATGTCTTTCCACAATTCATTCCATTCCATTCCAAGTTCCATTCCACTTTCCATTAAATTCTGTTCCACATTCCATTCCACATTCCAGTCCATTCCATTCCACATTCCATTCCATTACAAAACACATTTCATTCCACAATTCATTTCATTGCATTCCACATTCCATTCCAGATATCATTCCACTTTCCATTCCATTCCATTCCATTCCACTTTCGATTCCACATTCCATTGCATTCCATTCCATGTTCCATTGAATGTTCCTTTCCACATTCCATTCCATTACATTCCACGTTCCATTCCACACTCAATTCCACATTCCTTTCTACATTCTGTTCCGTTCCATTGCACATTCCATTCCACATTCCATGCCACGTTGAATTCAACATTCTTTTCCATGTTCCATTCCAGGTTGCATTCTACGTTCCATTCCATTCCATTCCACTTTCCATTCCACATTCCATTCAAAATTCCATTGCATTCCTTTCCAACTTCCATTCCGCACTCCATTCCACCTTCCAATCTGCCTTCCTTTCCGTTCAATTCCACATTCCATTACACAATCCATTCCACATTCCATTCCACTTTCCAGTCCACATTCCTTTAAAGTCCATTCCGCATTCCATTCCACATTCCAATCCATTCCATTCCACATTTCATTCCACATTCCATTCCACATTCCATTCCACATTCCATTCCACCTTCCATTCCGCATTCTATTCCATTCCATTCCTTTCCATTCTATTCCATATTCCAATCCATTCCATTCTACATTTCATTCCACATTCCATTCCATTCCATTCCACATTTCATTCCACTTTCCATTCCACATTCCATTTGACATTCCATTCCACATTCCATTCCACATTCCCTTCCATTCCATTCCTTTCCATTCGACATTAAATTCCACATTAAATTCAACATTCCACATTCCATTCCACGTTCCATTCCATATTCCATTCCACTCCATTCCACATTGCATTCCCTTCCATTCCACTTTCCATAGCTTTCCATTCCATTCCATTCCGCATTCCATTCCATTCCATTCCACATTCTGTTCCAGATTTGCTTCCATTCCTCTCCACATTCATTTCCATATTCCATTCCATTTCATTCCACATTTCATTGCATTCCATTAAACGTTCAATTCCACGATCCATTCCACATTCCATTCCAGTGTTCCATTCCACATTCCATACCATTCCATTTTACATTGCATTCCATTTTCCATTCCATTGCCTGCCATATTCCTTACCATTGCATTCATTCCATTCCCCTTTCCATTCCATTGCGTTCCACATTCTACTCCACATTCCATTCCATTCCATTCCACTTTCCATGCCACATTCCATTCCATTCCATTCACAATTCCATTTTACTTTCCATTCCACATTCCATTCCGTCCTATTCTACATTCCATAACACATTCCTTTCCACATTCCATTCCAAATTCCATTCCATTCCATTTCATTCCACATTCATTTCACATTCCATTCCATTCCATTCCATTCCACGTTCCCGTCCACATTCCATTCCACATTGCATTCCACTTTCCTTTCCATTGCATTCCACGATCCATTTCAAATTCCATTCTGCAATCCTTTCCACATTCCTTTACTTTCCATTCCACGTTCCATTGCACGTTCCATTGCCCTTTCCATTGCACGTTTCATTCCATTCCATTCCACGTTCCATTCCACATTCCATTCCATTCCACGACACATTCCACATTCCATTCCAAATTTCATTCCTCTTTCCATTCTGTTCCATAGCACTTTCCATTGAACATTCCATTACACATTCTGTTCCACATAACAGTACACATTCCATTCCATTCCATTCCACATTCCATTCCACATTAAATTCCATTCCATACCACTTTCAGTTACACGTTACATTCCACATTCCATTCCACATCCCATTACACACCCCATTCCATATTCCCTTCCACTTTCCATTCCACTCCATTCCACACTCAATTCAAAATTCCATTCCATTCAATTCCGCATTCTATTTCATATTGCATTCCACATTCCATTCCATTCCTTTCCACATTCCATTAGACATTCCATTCCATTCCATTCCACATCCCATTCCACTTTCCATTGCATTCTATTCCACATTACATTCCACATTCCATTCCACATTCCCTTCCTCAGTCCATTCCATTCCATTCCAGATTCCATTCCACATTCCATTCCATTCCATTCGACATTCCATTCCACAATCCTTTCCAATGCTTTCCACATTACTTTCTGCATTCCATTCCACATTCCCTTTCACATTCCATTCCATTCTATTCCACATTCCATTCCACATAACATTCCACATTCCCTTCCACATTCCATTCCATTCCATTACACATTCCTTTCCACCTTCCATTCCATTCTATTCCACATTACATTCCACATTCGATTCCACATTCCCTTCCACATTCCGTTTCATTGCTTTCCAAATTCCATTCCATATTCCAATCCATTCCCTTCCGCATTCCATTCCACCTTCGATTACATTCCTTTCCACATTCCACTCCATTCCATTCCACATTCCATTGCACATTCCATTCCACATTCCTTTCCACCTTCTATTCCATTCCTTTCCACGTTTCATTCCACCTTCCATTCCACGTTCCATTCGACTTTACTTTCCACTCCATTCCACGTTCCATTCCAACTTCCGTTCCACATTCCATTCCATTGCATAACATTCCGGTCCACTTCCATTCCATTCCATTCCCCACTCCATTCCATTAATTTCCACATTCCATTCTTTTCCATTCAAATTTCCATTTTACATTCCTTTCCACTTTCTATTCCACATTCCGTTCCCTATTCAAATCCACGTTCCATTCAACTTTCCATTCCACGTTCCATTCCACATTTCATTCCAAGTTCCATTATGTTACATTCCATGTTCCATTCCCTATTCCATTCCATTCCATTCCACACTGCATTCCACATCCCATTCCACATTCCATTCCACTTTCCATCCCATGTTCCATTCGATTTCCTTCCATGTTCCATTCCACATTCCATTCCATTCCATTCCACTTTGCCTTCCACATTCCATTCCACATTCCATTCTTCATTACATTCTGTTGTATTTCATATTCCATTCCACATTCCATTCCATTGTCTTCCACGTTCCATTTCATTCGGTTCCACATTCCATTCCACTTTTCATTTCACATTCCGTTCCACATTCTATTTCATTTTCCTTTCCTTTCCCTTCCATACCATTACACTTTCCTTTCCATTCCGTTGCTCATTCCATTCCATTCCATTCCATGATCCATTCCAAATTTCATTCCAGTCCATTCTATTCCACATTCCATTCCATTCCTTTAAGCGATCCATTCCACATAGCATTCCACATTCCATTCCATTCCATTCCACTTTCCAATTCATTCCTTTTCACAGTCCAATCCATTCCATTCCACATTCTCCCACATTCCATTCCAAGTTGCATTCCATTCCGTTCCACGTCACATTCCGCATTCCATTCCATATTACATTCCAAGTTCCATTCCAATCTATTCCACGTTCCTTTCCATTCCATTCCACGTTCCATTCCACTATCCATTCCACATTCCATTCCACATTCCTTTTCACGTTGCATTCCATTCCATTCCACATACTATTCCGCGTTCCATCCCATTCCATTCCATATTCCTTTGCATTCCATTCTACATTCCATTCCATTCCATTCCACATTCCATTCCATTCCATTCTATTCCATATTCCATTCAATTACAGTCAACATTCCATTCCATTTCATTCCACATTTCATTCCACATGCCATTCCTCATTCCATTCCACATTCCATTGCACGTTCCATTCCATTCCTTCCACATTCCATTCAATTCCATTCCACTTTCCATTCCATTCAATTCCACATTTCACTCCATTCCATTGCATTCCACATTCTATTGCATTCCATTCCGCATTTCATTCCATTCCATTCTGCTTTATTTCACATTCCATTCCATTCCGCTTTCCATTCCACATTCAATTCCACATTCTTTTGCACATTCCATTCCATTCCTCATATCATTCCATTCCATTGCATTCCACATTCCACTCTATTACATTCACATTCCATTCCATTCCATTTCAACATATTCCACAATCAATTCCATTCCATTCCACTTTGCAATCCATTCCATTGCACATTCCATTCCACTTTCCATTCCATTCCATTCCACATTCCATTCCACATTCCGTTCCACATTACAGTCCTTTCCATTCCACAATCCATTCCACATTCAATTCCATTCCATTCCTCATTCCACTCCACATTCCGTTCCATTCCATTCCACATTCCATTGCACATTCCATTGCATTCCATTCCACATTCCTTTGCACCTTCCATTGCATTCCATTCCACATTCCTTTCCATTCATCTCCACCTTCCATTCCACATTCCTTTCCATTCCATTGCAGATTCCGTTCCACATTCTATTCCATTCCATTCCACATTTCATTCCACGTTCCATTCCCTTCCTTTCCACGTTCCATTCCACGTTTCATTCCCCATTCCATTCCACATTACATTCCACATTCCATTCCGTTCCATTCCACATTCCATAGTACATTTCGTTCCATATTCTATTCCATTTTCCATTCCACATTCAATTCCACATTCCATTCCATGTTCCACTCCATTCCACTTTCCATTCCACATTCCATTTTACTCCATTCCACATTCCATATCATTCCATTTCACATTCCATTCCAAATTCCGTTTCACTTTCCATTCCATTCCATTCCATTCCATTCCATTCCACATTCCTTTCCATTCCATTCCAATCCATATTGCATTCCATTCCATTCCAATCCACATTCCATTCCATTCCAATCCAAGTTCAATTCCATTCCACATTCCATTCCATTCCATTCCACATTCCATTCCACATTCCTTTGAACATTCACTTCCATTCTATTCTATTCCACATTCCATTCCATTCCATTCCATATTCCATTACACATTCGAGTCCCCGTTCAATTCCATTCAATTCCACGTTCCGTTGCATTCAATTCCATTCAATTCCACGTTCCATTCAATTCCATTCCACATTCCATTCCATTCCATTCCACATTCCTTTCCATTCCATTCCACATTGCCTTCCATTCCATTCCCATTCCAGTATACGTTCCAATACATTCCATTCCACTCTCCATTCCATTCCATTCCATTCCGTTCCACATTCCATTCCACATTGCAATCCATTCCATTCCACATTCCACTACATCCCATTCCTTTGCACATTCCATTCCACATTCCATTCCATTCCATTTCACATTCAATTCCATTCCATTCCATTTCACATTCAATTCCACATTCCATTTCTTTCAATTTCACATTCCTTTCCATTCCATTCCACATTCCATTCCGCATTGAATTCCATTGCATTCCACATTCCATTGGACATTCAATTCCTTTCCATTCCGCATTCCATACTCCACTTCATTCCATATTCCATTCCACATTCCATTTTACATTCCATTCCACATTCCATTACATATTGCTTTCCACATTCCATTCCATGTTCCATTGCATTCTACTTTCCATTCTGCATTCCATTCTATTCCATTCCACATTCCATTTCATTCCATTCCACATTCCATTGCAAATTCCATTTCACTTTCAATTCCATTCCATTCCATTTAACATTCCATTCCATTCCACAATGCATTTCATTCCACTCCTCATTCCATTCCAAATTCCATTTCACTTTCCATTCCATTCCATTGCATTCCACATTCCATTCCATTCTATTCCAATCCACATTCCATTCCATTCCATTCCAATTTCAATTCCATTCCACGTTCCATTGCATTCCTTTCCACATTCCATTCCACATTCCATTGCATATTCCATTCCATTCCATTCTATACCAAATTCTATTCCATTCCATTCCACATTTCATTTCATTCCATTCCACATTCCATTCCACTTTCCATTCCATATTCCTTTCCCAGTTAAATTGCATTCAATTCCACGTTACATTCCTTTCCATTGCATTCAACGTTCCATTCCTTTCCATTCAATTCCACATACCATTCCATTCCATATTCCATTCCATTCCATTCCACATTCCATTATATTACATTCCACTTTCCATTCCATTCCATTCCATTCCACATTCCATGCTATTCCATTACAATCCACATCCCATTCCAATCCATTCCAAGTTCAATTCCATTCCTCATTCAATTCCATTGCATTCCACAACCCATTCCGCATTCCCTTGCACATTCTCTTCCATTCTATTCTATTCCACATTCCATTCCATTGCATTCCACATTCCATTCCATTCTATTCCACATTGCATTCCATTCAACTACACATACCATTCCACATTCCATTCCACGTTCCGTTCCACATTCCATTCAACACCGCATTCCTCATTCTATTCCGTTGCATTCCACATTCCATTCCACATTCCATTCCACTTTCCATTCCACATTCCATTCCATTCCATTGCACATTCCGTTCTCATTCCATTGTATTCATTTCCCATTCCATTCCACATTCCATTCCATCCCATTCCACTTTTCATACCACATTCCATTCCACTTTCCATTCCATGCTCCAATCCACATTCCATTCCACTTTTCATACCACATTCCATTCCACGTTGCATTCTTTGCTCCATTCCACATCCCATTCCATGTTCCATTCCATTCCATTCCATTCTTCGTTCCACTCCATTCCATTCCACGTTCTAATTCATTCTGTTCCACATTCCATTCCACATTCCATTTCACATTCCGTTCCACATTATATTTCACGTTCCAATCCATTCCATTCCATTCCACATTCTATTCCAATCCATTCCATTCCATTCCACCTTTCATTCCATTGCATTCCACATTCCGTTCCATTCTATTCCATTCCATTCCACATTCCATTCCACTTTCCATTCCATGTCGCATTCCATGTTCCATTCCACGTCCCATTCCAGTTTGTATTCCTTTCCATTCCACGACGCATTCCATATCCCATTCCAGGTTGCATTCTTTTCCATTCCACATTCCATTCCATTCCATTCCATTCCACATTCCTTTCCGTTCCATTCCACTTTCCCGTCCATGATCCATGCCACTTTCCTTTCCACGCTGCATCCCAAGTTCCATTACATTCCACATTCCATTCCACGTTCCATTCCATTAAATTTCATGTTGCATTCCATTCCATTCCACATTCCATTCCACGTTCCATTCCATTCAATTCCACGTACCATTCCATTCCATTCCACATTCCGTTCCACGTTCCATTCCATTCCATTCCATTTTCCATTCCACGTTCAATTCCACATTCCATTCCTTTCCATTGCACATTCCTTTCCATTCCATTTCACTTTCCATTCCATTCGATTCGACATTCCGTTCCACGTTGAATTCCATGTTCCATTCCACGTCCCATTCCATGTTCCATGCCTTTCCATTCCACATTCCATTCCATTTCATTCCATATTCCATTCCATTCCATTCCACATTCCATTCAATTCCATTCCACGTTCCATTCAACATTCCAATCCATTCAATTTCACGTTCCATTCCATATTCCATTCCACATTCCACATTCCCTTCCAGTTCCATTCCACAATCCATTCCACGTTCCATTACAGGAACCATTGCACTTTCCATTGCAAATTCCATTCCATGCCATTCCATTCCATGACACTTTCCCTTCCACATTACATTCCACATTCCATTCCACGTTCCATTCCACATTCCTTTCCGTGTTCTCTTACACGTTCCATTCCACTTTCCATTACATTTAATTCACATTCCATTCCACGTTACATTTCTTTCCATTCCACTTTCCATTCCACATTCCATTGCACATTCCATTCCACTTTCCATTGCATGTTCCATTCCATGTTCCATTTCACGTTCCATTCCACGTTCCAATCTACATTCCATTCCATTCCATTCCACTGTCCATTCCACATTTCATTCCACATTCCACTGCAAATTCCATTCCACATTCCATCCCACATTCCATTGCACATTCCATTCCACATTCAATTCCACATTCCATTTGTTTCCATTTCACATTCCTTTCCATTCCATTCCTCATTCCGTTCCACCTTCTATTCCATTCTATTCCACATTCCATTGGACATTCCATTCCATTCCATTCCACAATCCTTCCCATTGCATTCCAATTTCCATTCTATTCCATTCCATGTTCCATTCAATAACGTTCCCTGTTCCATTCCATTCCATTCGATTCCACATTCTATTGCATTCCACTTTCCATTCTATTCCATTTCACCTTCCACTCCATTCCATTCCATTCTTTTCCGCATTCCATTCAAATCCATTCCATATTCCATTCCATTTCATTCCATTCCACATTTTATTCCATTCCACATTCCATTCCATTCCACATTGCATTCCACTTTATTCTATTCCATTCCATTCCACATTCCATTCCATGCCATTCCATTCCATATTCCATTCCATTACACATTCCTTTCCATTGAATTCCGCATTCCATTCCATTCCTTTATTGCTTTCCATTCCATTCCATTCCAAATACCATTATATTCGACATTCCATTACACATTCCATTCCACGTTCCATTCCACGTTCCATTCCATTCCATTACACATTCCATTACACTTTCCATTCCGTTACAATCCAAGTTCCATTCCACATTCCATTGCCCATGCCATTCCACGTTCCATGCCACATTCCATTTCATGTTCCATTCCACTTTCCATTCCAAGGTCCATTCCATTACATTCCACGTTCCATTCCACAATCCATTCCACATTCCTTTCCACATTCCATTCCGTTCCATTCTGTTCCATTCCACATTCTATTCCACATTCCATTCCTCATTCAATTTCATTCCATTCCGTATTCCACTCCATTCCATTCCACATTCCATTCCACGTTACTTTCCATGTTGCATTCCACATTCCATTCCAATTTCCATTTAAAATTCCATCCTACTTTCCACTCCATTCCATTCCACGTTCCGTTGCAGATTCCATTCCATTCCATTAAACTGTCTGTTCCACATTCAATTGCACATTCCATTCCATTCCATTCCACTTTCCATTACATTCCATTCCACATTCCTTTCCACATTCCATTCCTTTGAATTTCACATTCCATTCCAAATTCCATTCCATTCCATTCCACTTTCCATTCCACATTGCCTAGCATTGCATTCCGCATTCCACTCCGTTCCATTCCACATTCCATTATATTCCATTCCACAATCCATTCCATATTCCATTCCATTCAATTTCACCTTGCATTCCAAATTCCATATCTTTCCTTTCCACATTGCCTTGCATTACATTCCACTTTCCATTTCACTTTCCAATCCAATCCATTCAAAGATCCATTTCACGTTCCATTCCACAGTCTATTCCACATTCTATTTCACATTCCATTCCTATCCATTCCACATTCCACCCCCACTTTACATTCCTTTCCATTCCACGTGCCATTCCAAATTCCATTGCACATTCCATTCCACGTTCCATTCCATGTTCCATTCCATGTTCCATTCCATTCCACTCCAAGTTCCATTCCACATTCCATTCCATCACTTTCCACGTTCCATTCCATTACATTCCACGTTCCATTCCACATTCCATTCCACATTCCATTCCACAATCCATTCCATTCAATTCCATTCCATTCCATTCCACGTTCCATTCCGCATTCCATTCCACATTCCATTCCACATTACATTCCGTTCCATTCCACATTCCTTTCCACTTTCCATTCCACATTCCATTCCATTCCATTCCACATTCCATTGCACATTACATTCCACATTCCATTTCATGTTCCATTCCACATTCCATTCCAAATTCCATTCCATTGCATTCCCCTTTCCATTCCACATTCCATTCCACATTCCATTCCAAATTCCATTCCATTGCATTCCCCATTCCATTCCGCATTCCATTCCAATCCATTCCACATTGCATTTCATTGTAGTCCACATTCCATTCAACATTCCATTTCATTCCGTCTAACCTCTCCATTCCATTCCTTTCCACATTCGATTTCAACTTCCATTCCTTTCCAAATTCCATTCCACACTCCTTTCCATTCCATTTCACATTACATTCTACATTCCGTTCCATTCCATTCCACCTTCCATTCCACGTTCCATTCCACGTTCCGTTCCACATTCAATTCCACATTTCATTCCACATTCCATTCCATTCCATTCCATTCCACTTTCCATTCCAATTTACATTCCACATTGCATTCCCATTCTTTTCCATTCCATTCCGTGTTCCATTCCATGTTCCATTCCACGTTGCATTCCATTGCATTCCACGTTCCATTCCACATTCCATTCCATTCCATTCCACTTTCCATTCCATTCCGTGTTCCATGCCATGTTCCATTCCATGTTCCCTTCCATTGCATTCCACGTTCCATTCCACCTTCCATTCCATTCCATTCCACTTTCCATTACACAATCTGTTGTACATTCCATTCCAAGTTTCATTCCACATTCCATTCCGCTTTCCATTACATATTCGATTCCACGTTCCATTCCATTCCATTCCACATTCAAGGTTCACCCATGCCGCAGCCTGCATCAGACCCTCATTCCTTTTCCTGGCTGTATAGTATTCCATTGTGTGTCTCTTCTCCCACTGGGCCTGATGGCTTCAACGTTCACCCATGCCGCAGCATGCGTCTGACCCTCATTCCTTTTCCTGGCTGTATACTATTCCATAGTGTGTCCCTTGTCTCACTGGGCCTGATGCCTTCAAGGTTCATCCACACTGCAGCTTGTGTCTGAACCTCATTCCATTTCCTGGCTGTATGGTATTTCGTTGTGGGTCTCTTCTCCCACTGTGCGTGATGTCTTCACTTTTCACCCATGCCGCAGCCTGCGTCTGACCCTCATGCCTTTTCCTGGCTGTATAGTATTCCATTGACTGTTTATTCTCTTACTGGGCCTGATGACTTCAAGTTTCATTCACACTGTAGCCTGCGTCTGACCCTCATTCCTTTTCCTGTCTGTATAGTATTCCATTGTGTGTCTCTTCTCTTACTGGGCCTGATGTCTTCCAGGTTCATTCCCACTGCAGCCTGCATCTGACCCTCATTCCTTTTCCTGGATGTATAGTATTCCATTGTGTGTCTCTTCTCCCACTGGGCCTGATGTCTTCAAAGTTCACCCATGCCGCAGCCTGCGTCTGACCCTCATTCCTTTTCCTGGATGTATAGTATTCCATTGTGTGTCTCTTCTACCACTGGGCCTGATGTCTTCAAGGTTCACCCATGCCGCAGCCTGCGTCTGACCTTCATTCCTTTTCCTGGATTTATGGTATTCCATTGTTTGTCTCTTCTCCCACTTGGCCTGATGACTTCAAAGTTCACCCACGCCGCAGCCTGCGTCTGACCCTCATTCCTTTTCCTGGCTGAATGGTATTCCATTGTGTGTCTCTTCCTTCACTGGGCGTGAGATCTTCCAGGTTCATTCACACTGCAGCCTGCATCTGACCCTCATTCGTTTTAACTGGACATATAGTATTCCATTGTGTGTCTCTTCTCCCACCGGGCCTGATGTTTTCAAGGTTCACCCATGCCGCAGCCTGCATCTGACCCTCATTCCTTTTCCTGGCTGTATAGTATTCCATTGTGTGTCTCTTCTCTTACTGGGCCTGATGTCTTCCAGGTTCACTCACACTGCAGCCTGTGTCTGACCCTCATTCCTTTTCCTGGCTGTTTAGTATTCCATTGTGTGTCTCTTCTCTCACTAGGCCTGAGGTCTTGAAGGTTCATCCACGCTGCAGCCTGCATCTGACCCTCATTCCCTTTCCTGGCTCTGTAGTATTCCATTGAGTGTCTCTTCTCTTACAGGGCCTGATGTCTTCAAGTTTCATTCACACTGCATCCTGCGTCTGACCCTCATTCCTTTTCCTGGCTGTATAGTATTCCATTGTGTGTCTCTTCTCTCACTGGGCCTAATGTCTTCAATGTTCACCCATGCCGCAGCCTGCTTCTGAACCTCTTTCCTTTTCCTTGCTCTATGGTATTCCATTGTGTGTCTCTTCCTTCACTGGGCCTGAGATCTTCCAGGTTCATTCACACTGCAGCCTGCATCTGACGCTCGTTCATTTTAGCTGGCCATATAGTATTCCATTGTGTGTCTCTTCTCCCACCGGGCCTGATGTGTTCAAGGTTCACCCATGCCGCAGCCTGCATCAGACCCTCATTCCTTTTCCTGGCTGTATAGTATTCCATTGTGTGTCTCTTCTCCCACTGGGCCTGATGGCTTCAACGTTCACCCATGCCGCAGCATGCGTCTGACCCTCATTCCTTTTCCTCGCTGGATGGTATTCCATTGTGTGTCTCTTCCTTCACTGGGCCTGAGATCTTCCAGGTTCATTCACACTGCAGCCTGCATCTGACGCTCGTTCGTTTTAGCTGGCCATATAGTATTCCATTGTGTGTCTCTTCTCCCACCGGGCCTGATGTGTTCAAGGTTCACCCATGCCGCAGCCTGCATCAGACCCTCATTCCTTTTCCTGGCTGTATAGTATTCCATTGTGTGTCTCTTCTCCCACTTGGCCTGATGGCTTCAACGTTCACCCATGCCGCAGCATGCGTCTGACCCTCATTCCTTTTCCTGGCTGTATACTATTCCATAGTGTGTCTCTTGTCTCACTGGGCCTGATGCCTTCAAGGTTCATCCACACTGCAGCCTGTGTCTGACCCTCATACTTTTTCCTGGCTATATGGTATTTCGTTGTGGGTCTCTTCTCCCACTGTGCGTGATGTCTTCACTTTTCACCCATGCCGCAGCCTGCGTCTGACCCTCATTCCTTTTCCTGGCTGTATAGTATTCCATTAACTGTTTATTCTCTTACTGGGCCTGATGACTTCAAGTTTCATTCACACTGTAGCCTGCGTCTGACCCTCATTCTTTTTCCTGTCTGCATAGTATTCCATTGTGTGTCTCTTCTACCACTGGGCCTGATGTCTTCATGGTTCACCCATGTCGCAGCCTGCGTCTGACCTTCATTCCCTTTCCTGGCTTTATGGTATTCCATTGTTTGTCTGTTCTCCCACTTGGCCTGATGTCTTCAAAGTTCACCCATGCCGCAGCCTGCGTCTGACCCTCATTCCTTTTCCTGGATGTATAGTATTCCATTGTGTGTCTCTTCTACCACTGGGCCTGATGTCTTCAAGGTTCATCCATGCCGCAGCCTGCGTCTGACCTTCATTCCTTTTCCTGGCTTTATGGTAGTCCATTGTTTCTCTCTTCTCCCACTTGGCCTGATGACTTCAAAGTTCACCCACGCCGCAGCCTGCGTCTGACCCTCATTCCTTTTCCTGGCTGTATGGTATTCCATTGTGTGTTTCTTCCTTCACTGGGCGTGAGATCTTCCAGGTTCATTCACACTGCAGCCTGCATCTGACCCTCATTCGTTTTAACTGGCCATATAGTATTCCATTGTGTGTCTCTTCTCCCACCGGGCCTGATGTTTTCAAGGTTCACCCATGCCGCAGCCTGCATCTGACCCTCATTCCTTTTCCTGGCTGTATAGTATTCCATTGTGTGTCTCTTTTCTCACTGTGCCTTTTGTCTTCAAGGTTCACCCATGCCGCAGCCTGCTTCTGACCCTCATTCTTTTTCCTGGCTGTGTAGTATTCCATTGCGTGTCTCTTCTCTCACTGGGCCTGATGTATTCAAATTTCCTTCACTCTGCAACCCGCATCTGATCTTCTTTCCTTTTCCTGGCTGTAGAGTATTCCATTTTGTGTCTCTTCTCTCACTGGGTGTGATGTCTTCAAGGTTCATTAACACTGCAGCCTGTGTCTGACCGTCATTCTTTTTACTGGCTGTATAGCATTCCATTGTGTGTGTCTTCTCTTACTGGGCCTGATGTCTTCCAAGTTCACTAACACTGCAGCCTGTGTCTGACCCTCATTTCTTTTCCTGGCTGTGTAGTATTCCATTGTGTGTCTCTTCTCTCACTAGGCCTGAGGTCTTGAATGTTCCTCCACGCTGCATCCTCCCTCTGACCCTCATTCCTTTTCCTGGCTGTGTAGTACTCCATTGTGTGTCTCTTCTCTCACTGGACCTGATGTGTTCAACGTTCGTTCACACTGCAGCCTGCATCTGACATTCATTTCTTTTCCTTGCTCTATGGTATTCCATTGTGTGTCTCTTCCTTCACTGGGCCTGAGATCTTCCAGGTTCATTCACACTGCAGCCTGCATCTGAGCCTCATTCGTTTTAGCTGGCAATATAGTATTCCATTGTGTGTCTCTTCTCCCACCGGGCCTGATGTGTTCAAGGTTCACCCATGCCGCAGCCTGCATCAGACCCTCATTCCTTTTCCTGGCTGTATAGTATTCCATTGTGTGTCTCTTCTCCCACTGGGCCTGATGGCTTCAACGTTCACCCATGCCGCAGCATGCGTCTGACCCTCATTCCTTTTCCTGGCTGTATACTATTCCATAGTGTGTCCCTTGTCTCACTGGGCCTGATGCCTTCAAGGTTCATCCACACTGCAGCTTGTGTCTGACCCTCATTCCATTTCCTGGCTGTATGGTATTTCGTTGTGGGTCTCTTCTCCCACTGTGCGTGATGTCTTCACTTTTCACCCATGCCGCAGCCTGCGTCTGACCCTCATTCCTTTTCCTGGCTGTATAGTATTCCATTGACTGTTTATTCTCTTACTGGGCCTGATGACTTCAAGTTTCATTCACACTGTAGCCTGCGTCTGACCCTCATTCCTTTTCCTGTCTGTATAGTATTCCATTGTGTGTCTCTTCTCTTACTGGGCCTGATGTCTTCCAGGTTCATTCCCACTGCAGCCTGCATCTGACCCTCATTCCTTTTCCTGGATGTATAGTATTCCATTGTGTGTCTCTTCTCCCACTGGGCCTGATGTCTTCAAAGTTCACCCATGCCGCAGCCTGCGTCTGACCCTCATTCCTTTTCCTGGATGTATAGTATTCCATTGTGTGTCTCTTCTACCACTGGGCCTGATGTCTTCAAGGTTCACCCATGCCGCAGCCTGCGTCTGACCTTCATTCCTTTTCCTGGCTTTATGATATTCCATTGTTTGTCTCTTCTCCCACTTGGCCTGATGACTTCAAAGTTCACCCACGCCACAGCCTGCGTCTGACCCTCATTCCTTTTCCTGGCTGAATGGTATTCCATTGTGTGTCTCTTCCTTCACTGGGCGTGAGATCTTCCAGGTTCATTCACACTGCAGCCTGCATCTGACCCTCATTCGTTTTAACTGGACATATAGTATTCCATTGTGTGTCTCTTCTCCCACCGGGCCTGATGTTTTCAAGGTTCACCCATGCCGCAGCCTGCATCTGACCCTCATTTCTTTTCCTGGCTGTATAGTATTCCATTGTGTGTCTCTTCTCTTACTGGGCCTGATGTCTTCCAGGTTCACTCACACTGCAGCCTGTGTCTGACCCTCATTCCTTTTCCTGGCTGTTTAGTATTCCATTGTGTGTCTCTTCTCTCACTAGGCCTGAGGTCTTGAAGGTTCATCCACGCTGCAGCCTGCATCTGACCCTCATTCCCTTTCCTGGCTCTGTAGTATTCCATTGAGTGTCTCTTCTCTTACAGGGCCTGATGTCTTCAAGTTTCATTCCCACTGCATCCTGCGTCTGACCCTCATTCCTTTTCCTGGCTGTATAGTATTCCATTGTGTGTCTCTTCTCTCACTGGGCCTAATGTCTTCAATGTTCACCCATGCCGCAGCCTGCTTCTGAACCTCTTTCCTTTTCCTTGCTCTATGGTATTCCATTGTGTGTCTCTTCCTTCACTGGGCCTGAGATCTTCCAGGTTCATTCACACTGCAGCCTGCATCTGACGCTCGTTCATTTTAGCTGGCCATATAGTATTCCATTGTTTGTCTCTTCTCCCACCGGGCCTGATGTGTTCAAGGTTCACCCATGCCGCAGCCTGCATCAGACCCTCATTCCTTTTCCTGGCTGTATAGTATTCCATTGTGTGTCTCTTCTCCCACTGGGCCTGATGGCTTCAACGTTCACCCATGCCGCAGCATGCGTCTGACCCTCATTCCTTTTCTTCGCTGGATGGTATTCCATTGTGTGTCTCTTCCTTCACTGGGCCTGAGATCTTCCAGGTTCATTCACACTGCAGCCTGCATCTGACGCTCGTTCGTTTTAGCTGGCCATATAGTATTCCATTGTGTGTCTCTTCTCCCACTGGGCCTGATGTGTTCAAGGTTCACCCATGCCGCAGCCTGCATCAGACCCTCATTCCTTTTCCTGGCTGTATAATATTCCATTGTGTGTCTCTTCTCCCACTTGGCCTGATGGCTTCAACGTTCACCCATGCCGCAGCATGCGTCTGACCCTCATTCCTTTTCCTGGCTGTATACTATTCCATAGTGTGTCTCTTGTCTCACTGGGCCTGATGCCTTCAAGGTTCATCCACACTGCAGCCTGTGTCTGACCCTCATACTTTTTCCTGGCTATATGGTATTTCGTTGTGGGTCTCTTCTCCCACTGTGCGTGATGTCTTCACTTTTCACCCATGTCGCAGCCTGCGTCTGACCCTCATTCCTTTTCCTGGCTGTATAGTATTCCATTAACTGTTTATTCTCTTACTGGGCCTGATGACTTCAAGTTTCATTCACACTGTAGCCTGCGTCTGACCCTCATTCTTTTTCCTGTCTGCATAGTATTCCATTGTGTGTCTCTTCTACCACTGGGCCTGATGTCTTCATGGTTCACCCATGTCGCAGCCTGCGTCTGACCTTCATTCCCTTTCCTGGCTTTATGGTATTCCATTGTTTGTCTGTTCTCCCACTTGGCCTGATGTCTTCAAAGTTCACCCATGCCGCAGCCTGCGTCTGACCCTCATTCCTTTTCCTGGATGTATAGTATTCCATTGTGTGTCTCTTCTACCACTGGGCCTGATGTCTTCAAGGTTCATCCATGCCGCAGCCTGCGTCTGACCTTCATTCCTTTTCCTGGCTTTATGGTAGTCCATTGTTTCTCTCTTCTCCCACTTGGCCTGATGACTTCAAAGTTCACCCACGCCGCAGCCTGCGTCTGACCCTCATTCCTTTTCCTGGCTGTATGGTATTCCATTGTGTGTTTCTTCCTTCACTGGGCGTGAGATCTTCCAGGTTCATTCACACTGCAGCCTGCATCTGACCCTCATTCGTTTTAACTGGCCATATAGTATTCCATTGTGTGTCTCTTCTCCCACCGGGCCTGATGTTTTCAAGGTTCACCCATGCCGCAGCCTGCATCTGACCCTCATTCCTTTTCCTGGCTGTATAGTATTCCATTGTGTGTCTCTTTTCTCACTGTGCCTTTTGTCTTCAAGGTTCACCCATGCCGCAGCCTGCTTCTGACCCTCATTCTTTTTCCTGGCTGTGTAGTATTCCATTGCGTGTCTCTTCTCTCACTGGGCCTGATGTATTCAAATTTCCTTCACTCTGCAACCCGCATCTGATCTTCTTTCCTTTTCCTGGCTGTAGAGTATTCCATTTTGTGTCTCTTCTCTCACTGGGTGTGATGTCTTCAAGGTTCATTAACACTGCAGCCTGTGTCTGACCGTCATTCTTTTTACTGGCTGTATAGCATTCCATTGTGTGTGTCTTCTCTTACTGGGCCTGATGTCTTCCAAGTTCACTAACACTGCAGCCTGTGTCTGACCCTCATTTCTTTTCCTGGCTGTGTAGTATTCCATTGTGTGTCTCTTCTCTCACTAGGCCTGAGGTCTTGAATGTTCCTCCACGCTGCATCCTCCCTCTGACCCTCATTCCTTTTCCTGGCTGTGTAGTACTCCATTGTGTGTCTCTTCTCTCACTGGACCTGATGTGTTCAACGTTCGTTCACACTGCAGCCTGCATCTGACATTCATTTCTTTTCCTTGCTCTATGGTATTCCATTGTGTGTCTCTTCCTTCACTGGGCCTGAGATCTTCCAGGTTCATTCACACTGCAGCCTGCATCTGAGCCTCATTCGTTTTAGCTGGCAATATAGTATTCCATTGTGTGTCTCTTCTCCCACCGGGCCTGATGTGTTCAAGGTTCACCCATGCCGCAGCCTGCATCAGACCCTCATTCCTTTTCCTGGCTGTATGGTATTCCATTGTGTGTCTCTTCTCCCAATGGGCCTGATGGCTTCAACGTTCACCCATGCCGCAGCATGCGTCTGACCCTCATTCCTTTTCCTGGCTGTATACTATTCCATAGTGTGTCCCTTGTCTCACTGGGCCTGATGCCTTCAAGTTTCATCCACACTGCAGCTTGTGTCTGACCCTCATTCCATTTCCTGGCTGTATGGTATTTCGTTGTGGGTCTCTTCTCCCACTGTGCGTGATGTCTTCACTTTTCACCCATGCCGCAGCCTGCGTCTGACCCTCATTCCTTTTCCTGGCTGTATAGTATTCCATTGTGTGTCTCTTCTCTTACTGGGCCTGATGTCTTCCAGGTTCATTCCCACTGCAGCCTGCATCGGACCCTCATTCCTTTTCCTGGATGTATAGTATTCCATTGTGTGTCTCTTCTACCACTGGGCCTGATGTCTTCAAGGTTCACCCATGCCGCAGCCTGCGTCTGACCTTCATTCCTTTTCCTGGCTTTATGGTATTCCATTGTTTGTCTCTTCTCCCACTTGGCCTGATGACTTCAAAGTTCACCCACGCCGCAGCCTGCGTCTGACCCTCATTCCTTTTCCTGGCTGAATGGTATTCCATTGTGTGTCTCTTCCTTCACTGGGCGTGAGATCTTCCAGGTTCATTCACACTGCAGCCTGCATCTGACCCTCATTCGTTTTAACTGGACATATAGTATTCCATTGTGTGTCTCTTCTCCCACCGGGCCTGATGTTTTCAAGGTTCACCCATGCCGCAGCCTGCATCTGACCCTCATTCCTTTTCCTGGCTGTATAGTATTCCATTGTGTGTCTCTTCTCTTACTGGGCCTGATGTCTTCCAGGTTCACTCACACTGCAGCCTGTGTCTGACCCTCATTCCTTTTCCTGGCTGTTTAGTATTCCATTGTGTGTCTCTTCTCTCACTAGGCCTGAGGTCTTGAAGGTTCATCCACGCTGCAGCGTGCATCTGACCCTCATTCCCTTTCCTGGCTCTGTAGTATTCCATTGAGTGTCTCTTCTCTTACAGGGCCTGATGTCTTCAAGTTTCATTCACACTGCATCCTGCGTCTGACCCTCATTCCTTTTCCTGGCTGTATAGTATTCCATTGTGTGTCTCTTCTCTCACTGGGCCTAATGTCTTCAATGTTCACCCATGCCGCAGCCTGCTTCTGAACCTCTTTCCTTTTCCTTGCTCTATGGTATTCCATTGTGTGTCTCTTCCTTCACTGGGCCTGAGATCTTCCAGGTTCATTCACACTGCAGCCTGCATCTGACGCTCGTTCATTTTAGCTGGCCATATAGTATTCCATTGTGTGTCTCTTCTCCAACCGGGCCTGATGTGTTCAAGGTTCACCCATGCCGCAGCCTGCATCAGACCCTCATTCCTTTTCCTGGCTGTATAGTATTCCATTGTGTGTCTCTTCTCCCACTGGGCCTGATGGCTTCAACGTTCACCCATGCCGCAGCATGCGTCTGACCCTCATTCCTTTTCCTCGCTGGATGGTATTCCATTGTGTGTCTCTTCCTTCACTGGGCCTGAGATCTTCCAGGTTCATTCACACTGCAGCCTGCATCTGACGCTCGTTCGTTTTAGCTGGCCATATAGTATTCCATTGTGTGTCTCTTCTCCCACCGGGCCTGATGTGTTCAAGGTTCACCCATGCCGCAGCCTGCATCAGACCCTCATTCCTTTTCCTGGCTGTATAGTATTCCATTGTGTGTCTCTTCTCCCACTGGGCCTGATGGCTTCAACGTTCACCCATGCCGCAGGATGCGTCTGACCCTCATTCCTTTTCCTGGCTGTATACTATTCCATAGTGTGTCTCTTGTCTCACTGGGCCTGATGCCTTCAAGGTTCATCCACACTGCAGCCTGTGTCTGACCCTCATACTTTTTCCTGGCTATATGGTATTTCGTTGTGGGTCTCTTCTCCCACTGTGCGTGATGTCTTCACTTTTCACCCATGCCGCAGCCTGCGTCTGACCCTCATTCCTTTTCCTGGCTGTATAGTATTCCATTAACTGTTTATTCTCTTACTGGGCCTGATGACTTCAAGTTTCATTCACACTGTAGCCTGCGTCTGACCCTCATTCTTTTTCCCGTCTGTATAGTATTCCATTGTGTGTCTCTTCTACCACTGGGCCTGATGTCTTCATGGTTCACCCATGTCGCAGCCTGCGTCTGACCTTCATTCCCTTTCCTGGCTTTATGGTATTCCATTGTTTGTCTGTTCTCCCACTTGGCCTGATGTCTTCAAAGTTCACCCATGCCGCAGCCTGCGTCTGACCCTCATTCCTTTTCCTGGATGTATAGTATTCCATTGTGTGTCTCTTCTACCACTGGGCCTGATGTCTTCAAGGTTCATCCATGCCGCAGCCTGCGTCTGACCTTCATTCCTTTTCCTGGCTTTATGGTAGTCCATTGTTTCTCTCTTCTCCCACTTGGCCTGATGACTTCAAAGTTCACCCACGCCGCAGCCTGCGTCTGACCCTCATTCCTTTTCCTGGCTGTATGGTATTCCATTGTGTGTTTCTTCCTTCACTGGGCGTGAGATCTTCCAGGTTCATTCACACTGCAGCCTGCATCTGACCCTCATTCGTTTTAACTGGCCATATAGTATTCCATTGTGTGTCTCTTCTCCCACCGGGCCTGATGTTTTCAAGGTTCACCCATGCCGCAGCCTGCATCTGACCCTCATTCCTTTTCCTGGCTGTATAGTATTCCATTGTGTGTCTCTTTTCTCACTGTGCCTTTTGTCTTCAAGGTTCACCCATGCCGCAGCCTGCTTCTGACCCTCATTCTTTTTCCTGGCTGTGTAGTATTCCATTGCGTGTCTCTTCTCTCACTGGGCCTGATGTATTCAAATTTCCTTCACTCTGCAACCCGCATCTGATCTTCTTTCCTTTTCCTGGCTGTAGAGTATTCCATTTTGTGTCTCTTCTCTCACTGGGTGTGATGTCTTCAAGGTTCATTAACACTGCAGCCTGTGTCTGACCGTCATTCTTTTTACTGGCTGTATAGCATTCCATTGTGTGTGTCTTCTCTTACTGGGCCTGATGTCTTCCAAGTTCACTAACACTGCAGCCTGTGTCTGACCCTCATTTCTTTTCCTGGCTGTGTAGTATTCCATTGTGTGTCTCTTCTCTCACTAGGCCTGAGGTCTTGAATGTTCCTCCACGCTGCATCTTCCCTCTGACCCTCATTCCTATTCCTGGCTGTGTAGTACTCCATTGTGTGTCTCTTCTCTCACTGGACCTGATGTGTTCAACGTTCGTTCACACTGCAGCCTGCATCTGACATTCATTTCTTTTCCTTGCTCTATGGTATTCCATTGTGTGTCTCTTCCTTCACTGGGCCTGAGATCTTCCAGGTTCATTCACACTGCAGCCTGCATCTGAGCCTCATTCGTTTTAGCTGGCAATATAGTATTCCATTGTGTGTCTCTTCTCCCACCGGGCCTGATGTGTTCAAGGTTCACCCATGCCGCAGCCTGCATCAGACCCTCATTCCTTTTCCTGGCTGTATAATATTCCATTGTGTGTCTCTTCTCCCACTGGGCCTGATGGCTTCAACGTTCACCCATGCCGCAGCATGCGTCTGACCCTCATTCCTTTTCCTGGCTGTATACTATTCCATAGTGTGTCCCTTGTCTCACTGGGCCTGATGCCTTCAAGGTTCATCCACACTGCAGCTTGTGTCTGACCCTCATTCCATTTCCTGGCTGTATGGTATTTCGTTGTGGGTCTCTTCTCCCACTGTGCGTGATGTCTTCACTTTTCACCCATGCCGCAGCCTGCGTCTGACCCTCATTCCTTTTCCTGGCTGTATAGTATTCCATTGACTGTTTATTCTCTTACTGGGCCTGATGACTTCAAGTTTCATTCACACTGTAGCCTGCGTCTGACCCTCATTCCTTTTCCTGTCTGTATAGTATTCCATTGTGTGTCTCTTCTCTTACTGGGCCTGATGTCTTCCAGGTTCATTCCCACTGCAGCCTGCATCTGACCCTCATTCCTTTTCCTGGATGTATAGTATTCCATTGTGTGTCTCTTCTCCCACTGGGCCTGATGTCTTCAAAGTTCACCCATGCCGCAGCCTGCGTCTGACCCTCATTCCTTTTCCTGGCTGTATAGTATTCCATTGTGTGTCTCTTCTCTTACTGGGCCTGATGTCTTCCAGGTTCATTCCCACTGCAGCCTGCATCTGACCCTCATTCGTTTTAACTGGCCATATAGTATTCCATTGTGTGTCTCTTCTCCCACCGGGCCTGATGTTTTCAAGGTTCACCCATGCCGCAGCCTGCATCTGACCCTCATTCCTTTTCCTGGCTGTATAGTATTCCATTGTGTGTCTCTTTTCTCACTGTGCCTTTTGTCTTCAAGGTTCACCCATGCCGCAGCCTGCTTCTGACCCTCATTCTTTTTCCTGGCTGTGTAGTATTCCATTGCGTGTCTCTTCTCTCACTGGGCCTGATGTATTCAAATTTCCTTCACTCTGCAACCCGCATCTGATCTTCTTTCCTTTTCCTGGCTGTAGAGTATTCCATTTTGTGTCTCTTCTCTCACTGGGTGTGATGTCTTCAAGGTTCATTAACACTGCAGCCTGTGTCTGACCGTCATTCTTTTTACTGGCTGTATAGCATTCCATTGTGTGTGTCTTCTCTTACTGGGCCTGATGTCTTCCAAGTTCACTAACACTGCAGCCTGTGTCTGACCCTCATTTCTTTTCCTGGCTGTGTAGTATTCCATTGTGTGTCTCTTCTCTCACTAGGCCTGAGGTCTTGAATGTTCCTCCACGCTGCATCCTCCCTCTGACCCTCATTCCTTTTCCTGGCTGTGTAGTACTCCATTGTGTGTCTCTTCTCTCACTGGACCTGATGTGTTCAACGTTCGTTCACACTGCAGCCTGCATCTGACATTCATTTCTTTTCCTTGCTCTATGGTATTCCATTGCGTGTCTCTTCCTTCACTGGGCCTGAGATCTTCCAGGTTCATTCACACTGCAGCCTGCATCTGAGCCTCATTCGTTTTAGCTGGCAATATAGTATTCCATTGTGTGTCTCTTCTCCCACCGGGCCTGATGTGTTCAAGGTTCACCCATGCCGCAGCCTGCATCAGACCCTCATTCCTTTTCCTGGCTGTATGGTATTCCATTGTGTGTCTCTTCTCCCACTGGGCCTGATGGCTTCAACGTTCACCCATGCCGCAGCATGCGTCTGACCCTCATTCCTTTTCCTGGCTGTATACTATTCCATAGTGTGTCCCTTGTCTCACTGGGCCTGATGCCTTCAAGGTTCATCCACACTGCAGCTTGTGTCTGACCCTCATTCCATTTCCTGGCTGTATGGTATTTCGTTGTGGGTCTCTTCTCCCACTGTGCGTGATGTCTTCACTTTTCACCCATGCCGCAGCCTGCGTCTGACCCTCATTCCTTTTCCTGGCTGTATAGTATTCCATTGTGTGTCTCCTCTCTTACTGGGCCTGATGTCTTCCAGGTTCATTCCCACTGCAGCCTGCATCGGACCCTCATTCCTTTTCCTGGATGTATAGTATTCCATTGTGTGTCTCTTCTACCACTGGGCCTGATGTCTTCAAGGTTCACCCATGCCGCAGCCTGCGTCTGACCTTCATTCCTTTTCCTGGCTTTATGGTATTCCATTGTTTGTCTCTTCTCCCACTTGGCCTGATGACTTCAAAGTTCACCCACGCCGCAGCCTGCGTCTGACCCTCATTCCTTTTCCTGGCTGAATGGTATTCCATTGTGTGTCTCTTCCTTCACTGGGCGTGAGATCTTCCAGGTTCATTCACACTGCAGCCTGCATCTGACCCTCATTCGTTTTAACTGGACATATAGTATTCCATTGTGTGTCTCTTCTCCCACCGGGCCTGATGTTTTCAAGGTTCACCCATGCCGCAGCCTGCATCTGACCCTCATTCCTTTTCCTGGCTGTATAGTATTCCATTGTGTGTCTCTTCTCTTACTGGGCCTGATGTCTTCCAGGTTCACTCACACTGCAGCCTGTGTCTGACCCTCATTCCTTTTCCTGGCTGTTTAGTATTCCATTGTGTGTCTCTTCTCTCACTAGGCCTGAGGTCTTGAAGGTTCATCCACGCTGCAGCCTGCATCTGACCCTCATTCCCTTTCCTGGCTCTGTAGTATTCCATTGAGTGTCTCTTCTCTTACAGGGCCTGATGTCTTCAAGTTTCATTCACACTGCATCCTGCCTCTGACCCTCATTCCTTTTCCTGGCTGTATAGTATTCCATTGTGTGTCTCTTCTCTCACTGGGCCTAATGTCTTCAATGTTCACCCATGCCGCAGCCTGCTTCTGAACCTCTTTCCTTTTCCTTGCTCTATGGTATTCCATTGTGTGTCTCTTCCTTCACTGGGCCTGAGATCTTCCAGGTTCATTCACACTGCAGCCTGCATCTGACGCTCGTTCATTTTAGCTGGCCATATAGTATTCCATTGTGTGTCTCTTCTCCCACCGGGCCTGATGTGTTCAAGGTTCACCCATGCCGCAGCCTGCATCAGACCCTCATTCCTTTTCCTGGCTGTATAGTATTCCATTGTGTGTCTCTTCTCCCACTGGGCCTGATGGCTTCAACGTTCACCCATGCCGCAGCATGCGTCTGACCCTCATTCCTTTTCCTCGCTGGATGGTATTCCATTGTGTGTCTCTTCCTTCACTGGGCCTGAGATCTTCCAGGTTCATTCACACTGCAGCCTGCATCTGACGCTCGTTCGTTTTAGCTGGCCATATAGTATTCCATTGTGTGTCTCTTCTCCCACCGGGCCTGATGTGTTCAAGGTTCACCCATGCCGCAGCCTGCATCAGACCCTCATTCCTTTTCCTGGCTGTATAGTATTCCATTGTGTGTCTCTTCTCCCACTGGGCCTGATGGCTTCAACGTTCACCCATGCCGCAGCATGCGTCTGACCCTCATTCCTTTTCCTGGCTGTATACTATTCCATAGTGTGTCTCTTGTCTCACTGGGCCTGATGCCTTCAAGGTTCATCCACACTGCAGCCTGTGTCTGACCCTCATACTTTTTCCTGGCTATATGGTATTTCGTTGTGGGTCTCTTCTCCCACTGTGCGTGATGTCTTCACTTTTCACCCATGCCGCAGCCTGCGTCTGACCCTCATTCCTTTTCCTGGCTGTATAGTATTCCATTAACTGTTTATTCTCTTACTGGGCCTGATGACTTCAAGTTTCATTCACACTATAGCCTGCGTCTGACCCTCATTCTTTTTCCCGTCTGTATAGTATTCCATTGTGTGTCTCTTCTACCACTGGGCCTGATGTCTTCATGGTTCACCCATGTCGCAGCCTGCGTCTGACCTTCATTCCCTTTCCTGGCTTTATGGTATTCCATTGTTTGTCTGTTCTCCCACTTGGCCTGATGTCTTCAAAGTTCACCCATGCCGCAGCCTGCGTCTGACCCTCATTCCTTTTCCTGGATGTATAGTATTCCATTGTGTGTCTCTTCTACCACTGGGCCTGATGTCTTCAAGGTTCATCCATGCCGCAGCCTGCGTCTGACCTTCATTCCTTTTCCTGGCTTTATGGTAGTCCATTGTTTCTCTCTTCTCCCACTTGGCCTGATGACTTCAAAGTTCACCCACGCCGCAGCCTGCGTCTGACCCTCATTCCTTTTCCTGGCTGTATGGTATTCCATTGTGTGTTTCTTCCTTCACTGGGCGTGAGATCTTCCAGGTTCATTCACACTGCAGCCTGCATCTGACCCTCATTCGTTTTAACTGGCCATATAGTATTCCATTGTGTGTCTCTTCTCCCACCGGGCCTGATGTTTTCAAGGTTCACCCATGCCGCAGCCTGCATCTGACCCTCATTCCTTTTCCTGGCTGTATAGTATTCCATTGTGTGTCTCTTTTCTCACTGTGCCTTTTGTCTTCAAGGTTCACCCATGCCGCAGCCTGCTTCTGACCCTCATTCTTTTTCCTGGCTGTGTAGTATTCCATTGCGTGTCTCTTCTCTCACTGGGCCTGATGTATTCAAATTTCCTTCACTCTGCAACCCGCATCTGATCTTCTTTCCTTTTCCTGGCTGTAGAGTATTCCATTTTGTGTCTCTTCTCTCACTGGGTGTGATGTCTTCAAGGTTCATTAACACTGCAGCCTGTGTCTGACCGTCATTCTTTTTACTGGCTGTATAGCATTCCATTGTGTGTGTCTTCTCTTACTGGGCCTGATGTCTTCCAAGTTCACTAACACTGCAGCCTGTGTCTGACCCTCATTTCTTTTCCTGGCTGTGTAGTATTCCATTGTGTGTCTCTTCTCTCACTAGGCCTGAGGTCTTGAATGTTCCTCCACGCTGCATCCTCCCTCTGACCCTCATTCCTTTTCCTGGCTGTGTAGTACTCCATTGTGTGTCTCTTCTCTCACTGGACCTGATGTGTTCAACGTTCGTTCACACTGCAGCCTGCATCTGACATTCATTTCTTTTCCTTGCTCTATGGTATTCCATTGTGTGTCTCTTCCTTCACTGGGCCTGAGATCTTCCAGGTTCATTCACACTGCAGCCTGCATCTGAGCCTCATTCGTTTTAGCTGGCAATATAGTATTCCATTGTGTGTCTCTTCTCCCACCGGGCCTGATGTGTTCAAGGTTCACCCATGCCGCAGCCTGCATCAGACCCTCATTCCTTTTCCTGGCTGTATAGTATTCCATTGTGTGTCTCTTCTCCCACTGGGCCTGATGGCTTCAACGTTCACCCATGCCGCAGCATGCGTCTGACCCTCATTCCTTTTCCTGGCTGTATACTATTCCATAGTGTGTCCCTTGTCTCACTGGGCCTGATGCCTTCAAGGTTCATCCACACTGCAGCTTGTGTCTGACCCTCATTCCATTTCCTGGCTGTATGGTATTTCGTTGTGGGTCTCTTCTCCCACTGTGCGTGATGTCTTCACTTTTCACCCATGCCGCAGCCTGCGTCTGACCCTCATTCCTTTTCCTGGCTGTATAGTATTCCATTGACTGTTTATTCTCTTACTGGGCCTGATGACTTCAAGTTTCATTCACACTGTAGCCTGCGTCTGACCCTCATTCCTTTTCCTGTCTGTATAGTATTCCATTGTGTGTCTCTTCTCTTACTGGGCCTGATGTCTTCAAGTTTCATTCACACTATAGCCTGCGTCTGACCCTCATTCTTTTTCCCGTCTGTATAGTATTCCATTGTGTGTCTCTTCTACCACTGGGCCTGATGTCTTCATGGTTCACCCATGTCGCAGCCTGCGTCTGACCTTCATTCCCTTTCCTGGCTTTATGGTATTCCATTGTTTGTCTGTTCTCCCACTTGGCCTGATGTCTTCAAAGTTCACCCATGCCGCAGCCTGCGTCTGACCCTCATTCCTTTTCCTGGATGTATAGTATTCCATTGTGTGTCTCTTCTACCACTGGGCCTGATGTCTTCAAGGTTCATCCATGCCGCAGCCTGCGTCTGACCTTCATTCCTTTTCCTGGCTTTATGGTAGTCCATTGTTTCTCTCTTCTCCCACTTGGCCTGATGACTTCAAAGTTCACCCACGCCGCAGCCTGCGTCTGACCCTCATTCCTTTTCCTAGCTGTATGGTATTCCATTGTGTGTTTCTTCCTTCACTGGGCGTGAGATCTTCCAGGTTCATTCACACTGCAGCCTGCATCTGACCCTCATTCGTTTTAACTGGCCATATAGTATTCCATTGTGTGTCTCTTCTCCCACCGGGCCTGATGTTTTCAAGGTTCACCCATGCCGCAGCCTGCATCTGACCCTCATTCCTTTTCCTGGCTGTATAGTATTCCATTGTGTGTCTCTTTTCTCACTGTGCCTTTTGTCTTCAAGGTTCACCCATGCCGCAGCCTGCTTCTGACCCTCATTCTTTTTCCTGGCTGTGTAGTATTCCATTGCGTGTCTCTTCTCTCACTGGGCCTGATGTATTCAAATTTCCTTCACTCTGCAACCCGCATCTGATCTTCTTTCCTTTTCCTGGCTGTAGAGTATTCCATTTTGTGTCTCTTCTCTCACTGGGTGTGATGTCTTCAAGGTTCATTAACACTGCAGCCTGTGTCTGACCGTCATTCTTTTTACTGGCTGTATAGCATTCCATTGTGTGTGTCTTCTCTTACTGGGCCTGATGTCTTCCAAGTTCACTAACACTGCAGCCTGTGTCTGACCCTCATTTCTTTTCCTGGCTGTGTAGTATTCCATTGTGTGTCTCTTCTCTCACTAGGCCTGAGGTCTTGAATGTTCCTCCACGCTGCATCCTCCCTCTGACCCTCATTCCTTTTCCTGGCTGTGTAGTACTCCATTGTGTGTCTCTTCTCTCACTGGACCTGATGTGTTCAACGTTCGTTCACACTGCAGCCTGCATCTGACATTCATTTCTTTTCCTTGCTCTATGGTATTCCATTGTGTGTCTCTTCCTTCACTGGGCCTGAGATCTTCCAGGTTCATTCACACTGCAGCCTGCATCTGAGCCTCATTCGTTTTAGCTGGCAATATAGTATTCCATTGTGTGTCTCTTCTCCCACCGGGCCTGATGTGTTCAAGGTTCACCCATGCCGCAGCCTGCATCAGACCCTCATTCCTTTTCCTGGCTGTATAGTATTCCATTGTGTGTCTCTTCTCCCACTGGGCCTGATGGCTTCAACGTTCACCCATGCCGCAGCATGCGTCTGACCCTCATTCCTTTTCCTGGCTGTATACTATTCCATAGTGTGTCCCTTGTCTCACTGGGCCTGATGCCTTCAAGGTTCATCCACACTGCAGCTTGTGTCTGACCCTCATTCCATTTCCTGGCTGTATGGTATTTCGTTGTGGGTCTCTTCTCCCACTGTGCGTGATGTCTTCACTTTTCACCCATGCCGCAGCCTGCGTCTGACCCTCATTCCTTTTCCTGGCTGTATAGTATTCCATTGACTGTTTATTCTCTTACTGGGCCTGATGACTTCAAGTTTCATTCACACTGTAGCCTGCGTCTGACCCTCATTCCTTTTCCTGTCTGTATAGTATTCCATTGTGTGTCTCTTCTCTTACTGGGCCTGATGTCTTCCAGGTTCATTCCCACTGCAGCCTGCATCTGACCCTCATTCCTTTTCCTGGATGTATAGTATTCCATTGTGTGTCTCTTCTCCCACTGGGCCTGATGTCTTCAAAGTTCACCCATGCCGCAGCCTGCGTCTGACCCTCATTCCTTTTCCTGGATGTATAGTATTCCATTGTGTGTCTCTTCTACCACTGGGCCTGATGTCTTCAAGGTTCACCCATGCCGCAGCCTGCGTCTGACCTTCATTCCTTTTCCTGGCTTTATGGTATTCCATTGTTTGTCTCTTCTCCCACTTGGCCTGATGACTTCAAAGTTCACCCACGCCGCAGCCTGCGTCTGACCCTCATTCCTTTTCCTGGCTGAATGGTATTCCATTGTGTGTCTCTTCCTTCACTGGGCGTGAGATCTTCCAGGTTCATTCACACTGCAGCCTGCATCTGACCCTCATTCGTTTTAACTGGACATATAGTATTCCATTGTGTGTCTCTTCTCCCACCGGGCCTGATGTTTTCAAGGTTCACCCATGCCGCAGCCTGCATCTGACCCTCATTCCTTTTCCTGGCTGTATAGTATTCCATTGTGTGTCTCTTCTCTTACTGGGCCTGATGTCTTCCAGGTTCACTCACACTGCAGCCTGTGTCTGACCCTCATTCCTTTTCCTGGCTGTTTAGTATTCCATTGTGTGTCTCTTCTCTCACTAGGCCTGAGGTCTTGAAGGTTCATCCACGCTGCAGCCTGCATCTGACCCTCATTCCCTTTCCTGGCTCTGTAGTATTCCATTGAGTGTCTCTTCTCTTACAGGGCCTGATGTCTTCAAGTTTCATTCACACTGCATCCTGCGTCTGACCCTCATTCCTTTTCCTGGCTGTATAGTATTCCATTGTGTGTCTCTTCTCTCACTGGGCCTAATGTCTTCAATGTTCACCCATGCCGCAGCCTGCTTCTGAACCTCTTTCCTTTTCCTTGCTCTATGGTATTCCATTGTGTGTCTCTTCCTTCACTGGGCCTGAGATCTTCCAGGTTCATTCACACTGCAGCCTGCATCTGACGCTCGTTCATTTTAGCTGGCCATATAGTATTCCATTGTGTGTCTCTTCTCCCACCGGGCCTGATGAGTTCAAGGTTCACCCATGCCGCAGCCTGCATCAGACCCTCATTCCTTTTCCTGGCTGTATAGTATTCCATTGTGTGTCTCTTCTCCCACTGGGCCTGATGGCTTCAACGTTCACCCATGCCGCAGCATGCGTCTGACCCTCATTCCTTTTCTTCGCTGGATGGTATTCCATTGTGTGTCTCTTCCTTCTCTGGGCCTGAGATCTTCCAGGTTCATTCACACTGCAGCCTGCATCTGACGCTCGTTCGTTTTAGCTGGCCATATAGTATTCCATTGTGTGTCTCTTCTCCCACCGGGCCTGATGTGTTCAAGGTTCACCCATGCCGCAGCCTGCATCAGACCCTCATTCCTTTTCCTGGCTGTATAGTATTCCATTGTGTGTCTCTTCTCCCACTTGGCCTGATGGCTTCAACGTTCACCCATGCCGCAGCATGCGTCTGACCCTCATTCCTTTTCCTGGCTGTATACTATTCCATAGTGTGTCTCTTGTCTCACTGGGCCTGATGCCTTCAAGGTTCATCCACACTGCAGCCTGTGTCTGACCCTCATACTTTTTCCTGGCTATATGGTATTTCGTTGTGGGTCTCTTCTCCCACTGTGCGTGATGTCTTCACTTTTCACCCATGTCGCAGCCTGCGTCTGACCCTCATTCCTTTTCCTGGCTGTATAGTATTCCATTAACTGTTTATTCTCTTACTGGGCCTGATGACTTCAAGTTTCATTCACACTGTAGCCTGCGTCTGACCCTCATTCTTTTTCCTGTCTGCATAGTATTCCATTGTGTGTCTCTTCTACCACTGGGCCTGATGTCTTCATGGTTCACCCATGTCGCAGCCTGCGTCTGACCTTCATTCCCTTTCCTGGCTTTATGGTATTCCATTGTTTGTCTGTTCTCCCACTTGGCCTGATGTCTTCAAAGTTCACCCATGCCGCAGCCTGCGTCTGACCCTCATTCCTTTTCCTGGATGTATAGTATTCCATTGTGTGTCTCTTCTACCACTGGGCCTGATGTCTTCAAGGTTCATCCATGCCGCAGCCTGCGTCTGACCTTCATTCCTTTTCCTGGCTTTATGGTAGTCCATTGTTTCTCTCTTCTCCCACTTGGCCTGATGACTTCAAAGTTCACCCACGCCGCAGCCTGCGTCTGACCCTCATTCCTTTTCCTGGCTGTATGGTATTCCATTGTGTGTTTCTTCCTTCACTGGGCATGAGATCTTCCAGGTTCATTCACACTGCAGCCTGCATCTGACCCTCATTCGTTTTAACTGGCCATATAGTATTCCATTGTGTGTCTCTTCTCCCACCGGGCCTGATGTTTTCAAGGTTCACCCATGCCGCAGCCTGCATCTGACCCTCATTCCTTTTCCTGGCTGTATAGTATTCCATTGTGTGTCTCTTTTCTCACTGTGCCTTTTGTCTTCAAGGTTCACCCATGCCGCAGCCTGCTTCTGACCCTCATTCTTTTTCCTGGCTGTGTAGTATTCCATTGCGTGTCTCTTCTCTCACTGGGCCTGATGTATTCAAATTTCCTTCACTCTGCAACCCGCATCTGATCTTCTTTCCTTTTCCTGGCTGTAGAGTATTCCATTTTGTGTCTCTTCTCTCACTGGGTGTGATGTCTTCAAGGTTCATTAACACTGCAGCCTGTGTCTGACCGTCATTCTTTTTACTGGCTGTATAGCATTCCATTGTGTGTGTCTTCTCTTACTGGGCCTGATGTCTTCCAAGTTCACTAACACTGCAGCCTGTGTCTGACCCTCATTTCTTTTCCTGGCTGTGTAGTATTCCATTGTGTGTCTCTTCTCTCACTAGGCCTGAGGTCTTGAATGTTCCTCCACGCTGCATCCTCCCTCTGACCCTCATTCCTTTTCCTGGCTGTGTAGTACTCCATTGTGTGTCTCTTCTCTCACTGGACCTGATGTGTTCAACGTTCGTTCACACTGCAGCCTGCATCTGACATTCATTTCTTTTCCTTGCTCTATGGTATTCCATTGTGTGTCTCTTCCTTCACTGGGCCTGAGATCTTCCAGGTTCATTCACACTGCAGCCTGCATCTGAGCCTCATTCGTTTTAGCTGGCAATATAGTATTCCATTGTGTGTCTCTTCTCCCACCGGGCCTGATGTGTTCAAGGTTCACCCATGCCGCAGCCTGCATCAGACCCTCATTCCTTTTCCTGGCTGTATAGTATTCCATTGTGTGTCTCTTCTCCCACTGGGCCTGATGGCTTCAACGTTCACCCATGCCGCAGCATGCCTCTGACCCTCATTCCTTTTCCTGGCTGTATACTATTCCATAGTGTGTCCCTTGTCTCACTGGGCCTGATGCCTTCAAGGTTCATCCACACTGCAGCTTGTGTCTGACCCTCATTCCATTTCCTGGCTGTATGGTATTTCGTTGTGGGTCTCTTCTCCCACTGTGCGTGATGTCTTCACTTTTCACCCATGCCGCAGCCTGCGTCTGACCCTCATTCCTTTTCCTGGCTGTATAGTATTCCATTGTGTGTCTCTTCTCTTACTGGGCCTGATGTCTTCCAGGTTCATTCCCACTGCAGCCTGCATCGGACCCTCATTCCTTTTCCTGGATGTATAGTATTCCATTGTGTGTCTCTTCTACCACTGGGCCTGATGTCTTCAAGGTTCACCCATGCCGCAGCCTGCGTCTGACCTTCATTCCTTTTCCTGGCTTTATGGTATTCCATTGTTTGTCTCTTCTCCCACTTGGCCTGATGACTTCAAAGTTCACCCACGCCGCAGCCTGCGTCTGACCCTCATTCCTTTTCCTGGCTGAATGGTATTCCATTGTGTGTCTCTTCCTTCACTGGGCGTGAGATCTTCCAGGTTCATTCACACTGCAGCCTGCATCTGACCCTCATTCGTTTTAACTGGACATATAGTATTCCATTGTGTGTCTCTTCTCCCACCGGGCCTGATGTTTTCAAGGTTCACCCATGCCGCAGCCTGCATCTGACCCTCATTCCTTTTCCTGGCTGTATAGTATTCCATTGTGTGTCTCTTCTCTTACTGGGCCTGATGTCTTCCAGGTTCACTCACACTGCAGCCTGTGTCTGACCCTCATTCCTTTTCCTGGCTGTTTAGTATTCCATTGTGTGTCTCTTCTCTCACTAGGCCTGAGGTCTTGAAGGTTCATCCACGCTGCAGCCTGCATCTGACCCTCATTCCCTTTCCTGGCTCTGTAGTATTCCATTGAGTGTCTCTTCTCTTACAGGGCCTGATGTCTTCAAGTTTCATTCACACTGCATCCTGCGTCTGACCCTCACTCCTTTTCCTGGCTGTATAGTATTCCATTGTGTGTCTCTTCTCTCACTGGGCCTAATGTCTTCAATGTTCACCCATGCCGCAGCCTGCTTCTGAACCTCTTTCCTTTTCCTTGCTCTATGGTATTCCATTGTGTGTCTCTTCCTTCACTGGGCCTGAGATCTTCCAGGTTCATTCACACTGCAGCCTGCATCTGACGCTCGTTCATTTTAGCTGGCCATATAGTATTCCATTGTGTGTCTCTTCTCCCACCGGGCCTGATGTGTTCAAGGTTCACCCATGCCGCAGCCTGCATCAGACCCTCATTCCTTTTCCTGGCTGTATAGTATTCCATTGTGTGTCTCTTCTCCCACTGGGCCTGATGGCTTCAACGTTCACCCATGCCGCAGCATGCGTCTGACCCTCATTCCTTTTCCTCGCTGGATGGTATTCCATTGTGTGTCTCTTCCTTCACTGGGCCTGAGATCTTCCAGGTTCATTCACACTGCAGCCTGCATCTGACGCTCGTTCGTTTTAGCTGGCCATATAGTATTCCATTGTGTGTCTCTTCTCCCACCGGGCCTGATGTGTTCAAGGTTCACCCATGCCGCAGCCTGCATCAGACCCTCATTCCTTTTCCTGGCTGTATAGTATTCCATTGTGTGTCTCTTCTCCCACTGGGCCTGATGGCTTCAACGTTCACCCATGCCGCAGCATGCGTCTGACCCTCATTCCTTTTCCTGGCTGTATACTATTCCATAGTGTGTCTCTTGTCTCACTGGGCCTGATGCCTTCAAGGTTCATCCACACTGCAGCCTGTGTCTGACCCTCATACTTTTTCCTGGCTATATGGTATTTCGTTGTGGGTCTCTTCTCCCACTGTGCGTGATGTCTTCACTTTTCACCCATGCCGCAGCCTGCGTCTGACCCTCATTCCTTTTCCTGGCTGTATAGTATTCCATTAACTGTTTATTCTCTTACTGGGCCTGATGACTTCAAGTTTCATTCACACTATAGCCTGCGTCTGACCCTCATTCTTTTTCCCGTCTGTATAGTATTCCATTGTGTGTCTCTTCTACCACTGGGCCTGATGTCTTCATGGTTCACCCATGTCGCAGCCTGCGTCTGACCTTCATTCCCTTTCCTGGCTTTATGGTATTCCATTGTTTGTCTGTTCTCCCACTTGGCCTGATGTCTTCAAAGTTCACCCATGCCGCAGCCTGCGTCTGACCCTCATTCCTTTTCCTGGATGTATAGTATTCCATTGTGTGTCTCTTCTACCACTGGGCCTGATGTCTTCAAGGTTCATCCATGCCGCAGCCTGCGTCTGACCTTCATTCCTTTTCCTGGCTTTATGGTAGTCCATTGTTTCTCTCTTCTCCCACTTGGCCTGATGACTTCAAAGTTCACCCACGCCGCAGCCTGCGTCTGACCCTCATTCCTTTTCCTGGCTGTATGGTATTCCATTGTGTGTTTCTTCCTTCACTGGGCGTGAGATCTTCCAGGTTCATTCACACTGCAGCCTGCATCTGACCCTCATTCGTTTTAACTGGCCATATAGTATTCCATTGTGTGTCTCTTCTCCCACCGGGCCTGATGTTTTCAAGGTTCACCCATGCCGCAGCCTGCATCTGACCCTCATTCCTTTTCCTGGCTGTATAGTATTCCATTGTGTGTCTCTTTTCTCACTGTGCCTTTTGTCTTCAAGGTTCACCCATGCCGCAGCCTGCTTCTGACCCTCATTCTTTTTCCTGGCTGTGTAGTATTCCATTGCGTGTCTCTTCTCTCACTGGGCCTGATGTATTCAAATTTCCTTCACTCTGCAACCCGCATCTGATCTTCTTTCCTTTTCCTGGCTGTAGAGTATTCCATTTTGTGTCTCTTCTCTCACTGGGTGTGATGTCTTCAAGGTTCATTAACACTGCAGCCTGTGTCTGACCGTCATTCTTTTTACTGGCTGTATAGCATTCCATTGTGTGTGTCTTCTCTTACTGGGCCTGATGTCTTCCAAGTTCACTAACACTGCAGCCTGTGTCTGACCCTCATTTCTTTTCCTGGCTGTGTAGTATTCCATTGTGTGTCTCTTCTCTCACTAGGCCTGAGGTCTTGAATGTTCCTCCACGCTGCATCCTCCCTCTGACCCTCATTCCTTTTCCTGGCTGTGTAGTACTCCATTGTGTGTCTCTTCTCTCACTGGACCTGATGTGTTCAACGTTCGTTCACACTGCAGCCTGCATCTGACATTCATTTCTTTTCCTTGCTCTATGGTATTCCATTGTGTGTCTCTTCCTTCACTGGGCCTGAGATCTTCCAGGTTCATTCACACTGCAGCCTGCATCTGAGCCTCATTCGTTTTAGCTGGCAATATAGTATTCCATTGTGTGTCTCTTCTCCCACCGGGCCTGATGTGTTCAAGGTTCACCCATGCCGCAGCCTGCATCAGACCCTCATTCCTTTTCCTGGCTGTATGGTATTCCATTGTGTGTCTCTTCTCCCAATGGGCCTGATGGCTTCAACGTTCACCCATGCCGCAGCATGCGTCTGACCCTCATTCCTTTTCCTGGCTGTATACTATTCCATAGTGTGTCCCTTGTCTCACTGGGCCTGATGCCTTCAAGTTTCATCCACACTGCAGCTTGTGTCTGACCCTCATTCCATTTCCTGGCTGTATGGTATTTCGTTGTGGGTCTCTTCTCCCACTGTGCGTGATGTCTTCACTTTTCACCCATGCCGCAGCCTGCGTCTGACCCTCATTCCTTTTCCTGGCTGTATAGTATTCCATTGACTGTTTATTCTCTTACTGGGCCTGATGACTTCAAGTTTCATTCCCACTGTAGCCTGCGTCTGACCCTCATTCCTTTTCCTGTCTGTATAGTATTCCATTGTGTGTCTCTTCTCTTACTGGGCCTGATGTCTTCCAGGTTCATTCCCACTGCAGCCTGCATCTGACCCTCATTCCTTTTTCTAGATGTATAGTATTCCATTGTGTGTCTCTTCTCCCACTGGGCCTGATGTCTTCAAAGTTCACCCATGCCGCAGCCTGCGTCTGACCCTCATTCCTTTTCCTGGATGTATAGTATTCCATTGTGTGTCTCTTCTACCACTGGGCCTGATGTCTTCAAGGTTCACCCATGCCGCAGCCTGCGTCTGACCTTCATTCCTTTTCCTGGCTTTATGGTATTCCATTGTTTGTCTCTTCTCCCACTTGGCCTGATGACTTCAAAGTTCACCCATGCCGCAGCCTGCGTCTGACCCTCATTCCTTTTCCTGGCTGAATGGTATTCCATTGTGTGTCTCTTCCTTCACTGGGCGTGAGATCTTCCAGGTTCATTCACACTGCAGCCTGCATCTGACCCTCATTCGTTTTAACTGGACATATAGTATTCCATTGTGTGTCTCTTCTCCCACCGGGCCTGATGTTTTCAAGGTTCACCCATGCCGCAGCCTGCATCTGACCCTCATTCCTTTTCCTGGCTGTATAGTATTCCATTGTGTGTCTCTTCTCTTACTGGGCCTGATGTCTTCCAGGTTCACTCACACTGCAGCCTGTGTCTGACCCTCATTCCTTTTCCTGGCTGTTTAGTATTCCATTGTGTGTCTCTTCTCTCACTAGGCCTGAGGTCTTGAAGGTTCATCCACGCTGCAGCCTGCATCTGACCCTCATTCCCTTTCCTGGCTCTGTAGTATTCCATTGAGTGTCTCTTCTCTTACAGGGCCTGATGTCTTCAAGTTTCATTCCCACTGCATCCTGCGTCTGACCCTCATTCCTTTTCCTGGCTGTATAGTATTCCATTGTGTGTCTCTTCTCTCACTGGGCCTAATGTCTTCAATGTTCACCCATGCCGCAGCCTGCTTCTGAACCTCTTTCCTTTTCCTTGCTCTATGGTATTCCATTGTGTGTCTCTTCCTTCACTGGGCCTGAGATCTTCCAGGTTCATTCACACTGCAGCCTGAATCTGACGCTCGTTCATTTTAGCTGGCCATATAGTATTCCATTGTGTGTCTCTTCTCCCACCGGGCCTGATGTGTTCAAGGTTCACCCATGCCGCAGCCTGCATCAGACCCTCATTCCTTTTCCTGGCTGTATAGTATTCCATTGGGTGTCTCTTCTCCCACTGGGCCTGATGGCTTCAACGTTCACCCATGCCGCAGCATGCGTCTGACCCTCATTCCTTTTCCTCGCTGGATGGTATTCCATTGTGTGTCTCTTCCTTCACTGGGCCTGAGATCTTCCAGGTTCATTCACACTGCAGCCTGCATCTGACGCTCGTTCGTTTTAGCTGGCCATATAGTATTCCATTGTGTGTCTCTTCTCCCACCGGGCCTGATGTGTTCAAGGTTCACCCATGCCGCAGCCTGCATCAGACCCTCATTCCTTTTCCTGGCTGTATAGTATTCCATTGTGTGTCTCTTCTCCCACTGGGCCTGATGGCTTCAACGTTCACCCATGCCGCAGGATGCGTCTGACCCTCATTCCTTTTCCTGGCTGTATACTATTCCATAGTGTGTCTCTTGTCTCACTGGGCCTGATGCCTTCAAGGTTCATCCACACTGCAGCCTGTGTCTGACCCTCATACTTTTTCCTGGCTATATGGTATTTCGTTGTGGGTCTCTTCTCCCACTGTGCGTGATGTCTTCACTTTTCACCCATGCCGCAGCCTGCGTCTGACCCTCATTCCTTTTCCTGGCTGTATAGTATTCCATTAACTGTTTATTCTCTTACTGGGCCTGATGACTTCAAGTTTCATTCACACTGTAGCCTGCGTCTGACCCTCATTCTTTTTCCCGTCTGTATAGTATTCCATTGTGTGTCTCTTCTACCACTGGGCCTGATGTCTTCATGGTTCACCCATGTCGCAGCCTGCGTCTGACCTTCATTCCCTTTCCTGGCTTTATGGTATTCCATTGTTTGTCTGTTCTCCCACTTGGCCTGATGTCTTCAAAGTTCACCCATGCCGCAGCCTGCGTCTGACCCTCATTCCTTTTCCTGGATGTATAGTATTCCATTGTGTGTCTCTTCTACCACTGGGCCTGATGTCTTCAAGGTTCATCCATGCCGCAGCCTGCGTCTGACCTTCATTCCTTTTCCTGGCTTTATGGTAGTCCATTGTTTCTCTCTTCTCCCACTTGGCCTGATGACTTCAAAGTTCACCCACGCCGCAGCCTGCGTCTGACCCTCATTCCTTTTCCTGGCTGTATGGTATTCCATTGTGTGTTTCTTCCTTCACTGGGCGTGAGATCTTCCAGGTTCATTCACACTGCAGCCTGCATCTGACCCTCATTCGTTTTAACTGGCCATATAGTATTCCATTGTGTGTCTCTTCTCCCACCGGGCCTGATGTTTTCAAGGTTCACCCATGCCGCAGCCTGCATCTGACCCTCATTCCTTTTCCTGGCTGTATAGTATTCCATTGTGTGTCTCTTTTCTCACTGTGCCTTTTGTCTTCAAGGTTCACCCATGCCGCAGCCTGCTTCTGACCCTCATTCTTTTTCCTGGCTGTGTAGTATTCCATTGCGTGTCTCTTCTCTCACTGGGCCTGATGTATTCAAATTTCCTTCACTCTGCAACCCGCATCTGATCTTCTTTCCTTTTCCTGGCTGTAGAGTATTCCATTTTGTGTCTCTTCTCTCACTGGGTGTGATGTCTTCAAGGTTCATTAACACTGCAGCCTGTGTCTGACCGTCATTCTTTTTACTGGCTGTATAGCATTCCATTGTGTGTGTCTTCTCTTACTGGGCCTGATGTCTTCCAAGTTCACTAACACTGCAGCCTGTGTCTGACCCTCATTTCTTTTCCTGGCTGTGTAGTATTCCATTGTGTGTCTCTTCTCTCACTAGGCCTGAGGTCTTGAATGTTCCTCCACGCTGCATCTTCCCTCTGACCCTCATTCCTATTCCTGGCTGTGTAGTACTCCATTGTGTGTCTCTTCTCTCACTGGACCTGATGTGTTCAACGTTCGTTCACACTGCAGCCTGCATCTGACATTCATTTCTTTTCCTTGCTCTATGGTATTCCATTGTGTGTCTCTTCCTTCACTGGGCCTGAGATCTTCCAGGTTCATTCACACTGCAGCCTGCATCTGAGCCTCATTCGTTTTAGCTGGCAATATAGTATTCCATTGTGTGTCTCTTCTCCCACCGGGCCTGATGTGTTCAAGGTTCACCCATGCCGCAGCCTGCATCAGACCCTCATTCCTTTTCCTGGCTGTATAGTATTCCATTGTGTGTCTCTTCTCCCACTGGGCCTGATGGCTTCAACGTTCACCCATGCCGCAGGATGCGTCTGACCCTCATTCCTTTTCCTGGCTGTATACTATTCCATAGTGTGTCTCTTGTCTCACTGGGCCTGATGCCTTCAAGGTTCATCCACACTGCAGCTTGTGTCTGACCCTCATTCCATTTCCTGGCTGTATGGTATTTCGTTGTGGGTCTCTTCTCCCACTGTGCGTGATGTCTTCACTTTTCACCCATGCCGCAGCCTGCGTCTGACCCTCATTCCTTTTCCTGGCTGTATAGTATTCCATTGACTGTTTATTCTCTTACTGGGCCTGATGACTTCAAGTTTCATTCACACTGTAGCCTGCGTCTGACCCTCATTCCTTTTCCTGTCTGTATAGTATTCCATTGTGTGTCTCTTCTCTTACTGGGCCTGATGTCTTCCAGGTTCATTCCCACTGCAGCCTGCATCTGACCCTCATTCCTTTTCCTGGATGTATAGTATTCCATTGTGTGTCTCTTCTCCCACTGGGCCTGATGTCTTCAAAGTTCACCCATGCCGCAGCCTGCGTCTGACCCTCATTCCTTTTCCTGGATGTATAGTATTCCATTGTGTGTCTCTTCTACCACTGGGCCTGATGTCTTCAAGGTTCACCCATGCCGCAGCCTGCGTCTGACCTTCATTCCTTTTCCTGGCTTTATGATATTCCATTGTTTGTCTCTTCTCCCACTTGGCCTGATGACTTCAAAGTTCACCCACGCCGCAGCCTGCGTCTGACCCTCATTCCTTTTCCTGGCTGAATGGTATTCCATTGTGTGTCTCTTCCTTCACTGGGCGTGAGATCTTCCAGGTTCATTCACACTGCAGCCTGCATCTGACCCTCATTCGTTTTAACTGGACATATAGTATTCCATTGTGTGTCTCTTCTCCCACCGGGCCTGATGTTTTCAAGGTTCACCCATGCCGCAGCCTGCATCTGACCCTCATTCCTTTTCCTGGCTGTATAGTATTCCATTGTGTGTCTCTTCTCTTACTGGGCCTGATGTCTTCCAGGTTCACTCACACTGCAGCCTGTGTCTGACCCTCATTCCTTTTCCTGGCTGTTTAGTATTCCATTGTGTGTCTCTTCTCTCACTAGGCCTGAGGTCTTGAAGGTTCATCCACGCTGCAGCCTGCATCTGACCCTCATTCCCTTTCCTGGCTCTGTAGTATTCCATTGAGTGTCTCTTCTCTTACAGGGCCTGATGTCTTCAAGTTTCATTCACACTGCATCCTGCGTCTGACCCTCATTCCTTTTCCTGGCTGTATAGTATTCCATTGTGTGTCTCTTCTCTCACTGGGCCTAATGTCTTCAATGTTCACCCATGCCGCAGCCTGCTTCTGAACCTCTTTCCTTTTCCTTGCTCTATGGTATTCCATTGTGTGTCTCTTCCTTCACTGGGCCTGAGATCTTCCAGGTTCATTCACACTGCAGCCTGCATCTGACGCTCGTTCATTTTAGCTGGCCATATAGTATTCCATTGTGTGTCTCTTCTCCCACCGGGCCTGATGTGTTCAAGGTTCACCCATGCCGCAGCCTGCATCAGACCCTCATTCCTTTTCCTGGCTGTATAGTATTCCATTGTGTGTCTCTTCTCCCACTGGGCCTGATGGCTTCAACGTTCACCCATGCCGCAGCATGCGTCTGACCCTCATTCCTTTTCTTCGCTGGATGGTATTCCATTGTGTGTCTCTTCCTTCACTGGGCCTGAGATCTTCCAGGTTCATTCACACTGCAGCCTGCATCTGACGCTCGTTCGTTTTAGCTGGCCATATAGTATTCCATTGTGTGTCTCTTCTCCCACCGGGCCTGATGTGTTCAAGGTTCACCCATGCCGCAGCCTGCATCAGACCCTCATTCCTTTTCCTGGCTGTATAGTATTCCATTGTGTGTCTCTTCTCCCACTTGGCCTGATGGCTTCAACGTTCACCCATGCCGCAGCATGCGTCTGACCCTCATTCCTTTTCCTGGCTGTATACTATTCCATAGTGTGTCTCTTGTCTCACTGGGCCTGATGCCTTCAAGGTTCATCCACACTGCAGCCTGTGTCTGACCCTCATACTTTTTCCTGGCTATATGGTATTTCGTTGTGGGTCTCTTCTCCCACTGTGCGTGATGTCTTCACTTTTCACCCATGTCGCAGCCTGCGTCTGACCCTCATTCCTTTTCCTGGCTGTATAGTATTCCATTAACTGTTTATTCTCTTACTGGGCCTGATGACTTCAAGTTTCATTCACACTGTAGCCTGCGTCTGACCCTCATTCTTTTTCCTGTCTGCATAGTATTCCATTGTGTGTCTCTTCTACCACTGGGCCTGATGTCTTCATGGTTCACCCATGTCGCAGCCTGCGTCTGACCTTCATTCCCTTTCCTGGCTTTATGGTATTCCATTGTTTGTCTGTTCTCCCACTTGGCCTGATGTCTTCAAAGTTCACCCATGCCGCAGCCTGCGTCTGACCCTCATTCCTTTTCCTGGATGTATAGTATTCCATTGTGTGTCTCTTCTACCACTGGGCCTGATGTCTTCAAGGTTCATCCATGCCGCAGCCTGCGTCTGACCTTCATTCCTTTTCCTGGCTTTATGGTAGTCCATTGTTTCTCTCTTCTCCCACTTGGCCTGATGACTTCAAAGTTCACCCACGCCGCAGCCTGCGTCTGACCCTCATTCCTTTTCCTGGCTGTATGGTATTCCATTGTGTGTTTCTTCCTTCACTGGGCGTGAGATCTTCCAGGTTCATTCACACTGCAGCCTGCATCTGACCCTCATTCGTTTTAACTGGCCATATAGTATTCCATTGTGTGTCTCTTCTCCCACCGGGCCTGATGTTTTCAAGGTTCACCCATGCCGCAGCCTGCATCTGACCCTCATTCCTTTTCCTGGCTGTATAGTATTCCATTGTGTGTCTCTTTTCTCACTGTGCCTTTTGTCTTCAAGGTTCACCCATGCCGCAGCCTGCTTCTGACCCTCATTCTTTTTCCTGGCTGTGTAGTATTCCATTGCGTGTCTCTTCTCTCACTGGGCCTGATGTATTCAAATTTCCTTCACTCTGCAACCCGCATCTGATCTTCTTTCCTTTTCCTGGCTGTAGAGTATTCCATTTTGTGTCTCTTCTCTCACTGGGTGTGATGTCTTCAAGGTTCATTAACACTGCAGCCTGTGTCTGACCGTCATTCTTTTTACTGGCTGTATAGCATTCCATTGTGTGTGTCTTCTCTTACTGGGCCTGATGTCTTCCAAGTTCACTAACACTGCAGCCTGTGTCTGACCCTCATTTCTTTTCCTGGCTGTGTAGTATTCCATTGTGTGTCTCTTCTCTCACTAGGCCTGAGGTCTTGAATGTTCCTCCACGCTGCATCCTCCCTCTGACCCTCATTCCTTTTCCTGGCTGTGTAGTACTCCATTGTGTGTCTCTTCTCTCACTGGACCTGATGTGTTCAACGTTCGTTCACACTGCAGCCTGCATCTGACATTCATTTCTTTTCCTTGCTCTATGGTATTCCATTGTGTGTCTCTTCCTTCACTGGGCCTGAGATCTTCCAGGTTCATTCACACTGCAGCCTGCATCTGAGCCTCATTCGTTTTAGCTGGCAATATAGTATTCCATTGTGTGTCTCTTCTCCCACCGGGCCTGATGTGTTCAAGGTTCACCCATGCCGCAGCCTCCATCAGACCCTCATTCCTTTTCCTGGCTGTATGGTATTCCATTGTGTGTCTCTTCTCCCACTGGGCCTGATGGCTTCAACGTTCACCCATGCCGCAGCATGCGTCTGACCCTCATTCCTTTTCCTGGCTGTATACTATTCCATAGTGTGTCCCTTGTCTCACTGGGCCTGATGCCTTCAAGGTTCATCCACACTGCAGCTTGTGTCTGACCCTCATTCCATTTCCTGGCTGTATGGTATTTCGTTGTGGGTCGCTTCTCCCACTGTGCGTGATGTCTTCACTTTTCACCCATGCCGCAGCCTGCGTCTGACCCTCATTCCTTTTCCTGGCTGTATAGTATTCCATTGTGTGTCTCTTCTCTTACTGGGCCTGATGTCTTCCAGGTTCATTCCCACTGCAGCCTGCATCGGACCCTCATTCCTTTTCCTGGATGTATAGTATTCCATTGTGTGTCTCTTCTACCACTGGGCCTGATGTCTTCAAGGTTCACCCATGCCGCAGCCTGCGTCTGACCTTCATTCCTTTTCCTGGCTTTATGGTATTCCATTGTTTGTCTCTTCTCCCACTTGGCCTGATGACTTCAAAGTTCACCCACGCCGCAGCCTGCGTCTGACCCTCATTCCTTTTCCTGGCTGAATGGTATTCCATTGTGTGTCTCTTCCTTCACTGGGCGTGAGATCTTCCAGGTTCATTCACACTGCAGCCTGCATCTGACCCTCATTCGTTTTAACTGGACATATAGTATTCCATTGTGTGTCTCTTCTCCCACCGGGCCTGATGTGTTCAAGGTTCACCCATGCCGCAGCCTGCATCAGACCCTCATTCCTTTTCCTGGCTGTATAGTATTCCATTGTGTGTCTCTTCTCCCACTTGGCCTGATGGCTTCAACGTTCACCCATGCCGCAGCATGCGTCTGACCCTCATTCCTTTTCCTGGCTGTATACTATTCCATAGTGTGTCTCTTGTCTCACTGGGCCTGATGCCTTCAAGGTTCATCCACACTGCAGCCTGTGTCTGACCCTCATACTTTTTCCTGGCTATATGGTATTTCGTTGTGGGTCTCTTCTCCCACTGTGCGTGATGTCTTCACTTTTCACCCATGCCGCAGCCTGCGTCTGACCCTCATTCCTTTTCCTGGCTGTATAGTATTCCATTAACTGTTTATTCTCTTACTGGGCCTGATGACTTCAAGTTTCATTCACACTGTAGCCTGCGTCTGACCCTCATTCTTTTTCCTGTCTGCATAGTATTCCATTGTGTGTCTCTTCTACCACTGGGCCTGATGTCTTCATGGTTCACCCATGTCGCAGCCTGCGTCTGACCTTCATTCCCTTTCCTGGCTTTATGGTATTCCATTGTTTGTCTGTTCTCCCACTTGGCCTGATGTCTTCAAAGTTCACCCATGCCGCAGCCTGCGTCTGACCCTCATTCCTTTTCCTGGATGTATAGTATTCCATTGTGTGTCTCTTCTACCACTGGGCATGATGTCTTCAAGGTTCATCCATGCCGCAGCCTGCGTCTGACCTTCAATCCTTTTCCTGGCTTTATGGTAGTCCATTGTTTCTCTCTTCTCCCACTTGGCCTGATGACTTCAAAGTTCACCCACGCCGCAGCCTGCGTCTGACCCTCATTCCTTTTCCTGGCTGTATGGTATTCCATTGTGTGTTTCTTCCTTCACTGGGCGTGAGATCTTCCAGGTTCATTCACACTGCAGCCTGCATCTGACCCTCATTCGTTTTAACTGGCCATATAGTATTCCATTGTGTGTCTCTTCTCCCACCGGGCCTGATGTTTTCAAGGTTCACCCATGCCGCAGCCTGCATCTGACCCTCATTCCTTTTCCTGGCTGTATAGTATTCCATTGTGTGTCTCTTCTCTTACTGGGCCTGATGTCTTCCAGGTTCACTCACACTGCAGCCTGTGTCTGACCCTCATTCCTTTTCCTGGCTGTTTAGTATTCCATTGTGTGTCTCTTCTCTCACTAGGCCTGAGGTCTTGAAGGTTCATCCACGCTGCAGCCTGCATCTGACCCTCATTCCCTTTCCTGGCTCTGTAGTATTCCATTGAGTGTCTCTTCTCTTACAGGGCCTGATGTCTTCAAGTTTCATTCACACTGCATCCTGCGTCTGACCCTCATTCCTTTTCCTGGCTGTATAGTATTCCATTGTGTGTCTCTTCTCTCACTGGGCCTAATGTCTTCAATGTTCACCCATGCCGCAGCCTGCTTCTGAACCTCTTTCCTTTTCCTTGCTCTATGGTATTCCATTGTGTGTCTCTTCCTTCACTGGGCCTGAGATCTTCCAGGTTCATTCACACTGCAGCCTGCATCTGACGCTCGTTCATTTTAGCTGGCCATATAGTATTCCATTGTGTGTCTCTTCTCCCACCGGGCCTGATGTGTTCAAGGTTCACCCATGCCGCAGCCTGCATCAGACCCTCATTCCTTTTCCTGGCTGTATAGTATTCCATTGTGTGTCTCTTCTCCCACTGGGCCTGATGGCTTCAACGTTCACCCATGCCGCAGAATGCGTCTGACCCTCATTCCTTTTCCTCGCTGGATGGTATTCCATTGTGTGTCTCTTCCTTCACTGGGCCTGAGATCTTCCAGGTTCATTCACACTGCAGCCTGCATCTGACGCTCGTTCGTTTTAGCTGGCCATATAGTATCCCATTGTGTGTCTCTTCTCCCACCGGGCCTGATGTGTTCAAGGTTCACCCATGCCGCAGCCTGCATCAGACCCTCATTCCTTTTCCTGGCTGTATAGTATTCCATTGTGTGTCTCTTCTCCCACTGGGCCTGATGGCTTCAACGTTCACCCATGCCGCAGCATGCGTCTGACCCTCATTCCTTTTCTTCGCTGGATTGTATTCCATTGTGTGTCTCTTCCTTCACTGGGCCTGAGATCTTCCAGGTTCATTCACACTGCAGCCTGCATCTGACCCTCATTCGTTTTAACTGGACATATAGTATTCCATTGTGTGTCTCTTCTCCCACCGGGCCTGATGTTTTCAAGGTTCACCCATGCCGCAGCCTGCATCTGACCCTCATTCCTTTTCCTGGCTCTATAGTATTCCATTGTGTGTCTCTTCTCTTACTGGGCCTGATGTCTTCCAGGTTCACTCACACTGCAGCCTGTGTCTGACCCTCATTCCTTTTCCTGGCTGTTTAGTATTCCATTGTGTGTCTCTTCTCTCACTAGGCCTGAGGTCTTGAAGGTTCATCCACGCTGCAGCCTGCATCTGACCCTCATTCCCTTTCCTGGCTCTGTAGTATTCCATTGAGTGTCTCTTCTCTTACAGGGCCTGATGTCTTCAAGTTTCATTCACACTGCATCCTGCGTCTGACCCTCATTCCTTTTCCTGGCTGTATAGTATTCCATTGTGTGTCTCTTCTCTCACTGGGCCTAATGTCTTCAATGTTCACCCATGCCGCAGCCTGCTTCTGAACCTCTTTCCTTTTCCTTGCTCTATGGTATTCCATTGTGTGTCTCTTCCTTCACTGGGCCTGAGATCTTCCAGGTTCATTCACACTGCAGCCTGCATCTGACGCTCGTTCATTTTAGCTGGCCATATAGTATTCCATTGTGTGTCTCTTCTCCCACCGGGCCTGATGAGTTCAAGGTTCACCCATGCCGCAGCCTGCATCAGACCCTCATTCCTTTTCCTGGCTGTATAGTATTCCATTGTGTGTCTCTTCTCCCACTGGGCCTGATGGCTTCAACGTTCACCCATGCCGCAGCATGCGTCTGACCCTCATTCCTTTTCTTCGCTGGATGGTATTCCATTGTGTGTCTCTTCCTTCACTGGGCCTGAGATCTTCCAGGTTCATTCACACTGCAGCCTGCATCTGACGCTCGTTCGTTTTAGCTGGCCATATAGTATTCCATTGTGTGTCTCTTCTCCCACCGGGCCTGATGTGTTCAAGGTTCACCCATGCCGCAGCCTGCATCAGACCCTCATTCCTTTTCCTGGCTGTATAGTATTCCATTGTGTGTCTCTTCTCCCACTTGGCCTGATGGCTTCAACGTTCACCCATGCCGCAGCATGCGTCTGACCCTCATTCCTTTTCCTGGCTGTATACTATTCCATAGTGTGTCTCTTGTCTCACTGGGCCTGATGCCTTCAAGGTTCATCCACACTGCAGCCTGTGTCTGACCCTCATACTTTTTCCTGGCTATATGGTATTTCGTTGTGGGTCTCTTCTCCCACTGTGCGTGATGTCTTCACTTTTCACCCATGCCGCAGCCTGCGTCTGACCCTCATTCCTTTTCCTGGCTGTATAGTATTCCATTAACTGTTTATTCTCTTACTGGGCCTGATGACTTCAAGTTTCATTCACACTGTAGCCTGCGTCTGACCCTCATTCTTTTTCCTGTCTGCATAGTATTCCATTGTGTGTCTCTTCTACCACTGGGCCTGATGTCTTCATGGTTCACCCATGTCGCAGCCTGCGTCTGACCTTCATTCCCTTTCCTGGCTTTATGGTATTCCATTGTTTGTCTGTTCTCCCACTTGGCCTGATGTCTTCAAAGTTCACCCATGCCGCAGCCTGCGTCTGACCCTCATTCCTTTTCCTGGATGTATAGTATTCCATTGTGTGTCTCTTCTACCACTGGGCATGATGTCTTCAAGGTTCATCCATGCCGCAGCCTGCGTCTGACCTTCATTCCTTTTCCTGGCTTTATGGTAGTCCATTGTTTCTCTCTTCTCCCACTTGGCCTGATGACTTCAAAGTTCACCCACGCCGCAGCCTGCGTCTGACCCTCATTCCTTTTCCTGGCTGTATGGTATTCCATTGTGTGTTTCTTCCTTCACTGGGCGTGAGATCTTCCAGGTTCATTCACACTGCAGCCTGCATCTGACCCTCATTCGTTTTAACTGGCCATATAGTATTCCATTGTGTGTCTCTTCTCCCACCGGGCCTGATGTTTTCAAGGTTCACCCATGCCGCAGCCTGCATCTGACCCTCATTCCTTTTCCTGGCTGTATAGTATTCCATTGTGTGTCTCTTCTCTTACTGGGCCTGATGTCTTCCAGGTTCACTCACACTGCAGCCTGTGTCTGACCCTCATTCCTTTTCCTGGCTGTTTAGTATTCCATTGTGTGTCTCTTCTCTCACTAGGCCTGAGGTCTTGAAGGTTCATCCACGCTGCAGCCTGCATCTGACCCTCATTCCCTTTCCTGGCTCTGTAGTATTCCATTGAGTGTCTCTTCTCTTACAGGGCCTGATGTCTTCAAGTTTCATTCACACTGCATCCTGCGTCTGACCCTCATTCCTTTTCCTGGCTGTATAGTATTCCATTGTGTGTCTCTTCTCTCACTGGGCCTAATGTCTTCAATGTTCACCCATGCCGCAGCCTGCTTCTGAACCTCTTTCCTTTTCCTTGCTCTATGGTATTCCATTGTGTGTCTCTTCCTTCACTGGGCCTGAGATCTTCCAGGTTCATTCACACTGCAGCCTGCATCTGACGCTCGTTCATTTTAGCTGGCCATATAGTATTCCATTGTGTGTCTCTTCTCCCACCGGGCCTGATGTGTTCAAGGTTCACCCATGCCGCAGCCTGCATCAGAACCTCATTCCTTTTCCTGGCTGTATAGTATTCCATTGTGTGTCTCTTCTCCCACTGGGCCTGATGGCTTCAACGTTCACCCATGCCGCAGCATGCGTCTGACCCTCATTCCTTTTCCTCGCTGGATGGTATTCCATTGTGTGTCTCTTCCTTCACTGGGCCTGAGATCTTCCAGGTTCATTCACACTGCAGCCTGCATCTGACGCTCGTTCGTTTTAGCTGGCCATATAGTATCCCATTGTGTGTCTCTTCTCCCACCGGGCCTGATGTGTTCAAGGTTCACCCATGCCGCAGCCTGCATCAGACCCTCATTCCTTTTCCTGGCTGTATAGTATTCCATTGTGTGTCTCTTCTCCCACTTGGCCTGATGGCTTCAACGTTCACCCATGCCGCAGCATGCGTCTGACCCTCATTCCTTTTCCTGACTGTATACTATTCCATAGTGTGTCTCTTGTCTCACTGGGCCTGATGCCTTCAAGGTTCATCCACACTGCAGCCTGTGTCTGACCCTCATACTTTTTCCTGGCTATATGGTATTTCGTTGTGGGTCTCTTCTCCCACTGTGCGTGATGTCTTCACTTTTCACCCATGCCGCAGCCTGCGTCTGACCCTCATTCCTTTTCCTGGCTGTATAGTATTCCATTAACTGTTTATTCTCTTACTGGGCCTGATGACTTCAAGTTTCATTCACACTGTAGCCTGCGTCTGACCCTCATTCTTTTTCCTGTCTGCATAGCATTCCATTGTGTGTCTCTTCTACCACTGGGCCTGATGTCTTCATGGTTCACCCATGTCGCAGCCTGCGTCTGACCTTCATTCCCTTTCCTGGCTTTATGGTATTCCATTGTTTGTCTGTTCTCCCACTTGGCCTGATGTCTTCAAAGTTCACCCATGCCGCAGCCTGCGTCTGACCCTCATTCCTTTTCCTGGATGTATAGTATTCCATTGTGTGTCTCTTCTACCACTGGGCCTGATGTCTTCAAGGTTCATCCATGCCGCAGCCTGCGTCTGACCTTCATTCCTTTTCCTGGCTTTATGGTAGTCCATTGTTTCTCTCTTCTCCCACTTGGCCTGATGACTTCAAAGTTCACCCACGCCGCAGCCTGCGTCTGACCCTCATTCCTTTTCCTGGCTGTATGGTATTCCATTGTGTGTTTCTTCCTTCACTGGGCGTGAGATCTTCCAGGTTCATTCACACTGCAGCCTGCATCTGACCCTCATTCGTTTTAACTGGCCATATAGTATTCCATTGTGTGTCTCTTCTCCCACCGGGCCTGATGTTTTCAAGGTTCACCCATGCCGCAGCCTGCATCTGACCCTCATTCCTTTTCCTGGCTGTATAGTATTCCATTGTGTGTCTCTTTTCTCACTGTGCCTTTTGTCTTCAAGGTTCACCCATGCCGCAGCCTGCTTCTGACCCTCATTCTTTTTCCTGGCTGTGTAGTATTCCATTGCGTGTCTCTTCTCTCACTGGGCCTGATGTATTCAAATTTCCTTCACTCTGCAACCCGCATCTGATCTTCTTTCCTTTTCCTGGCTGTAGAGTATTCCATTTTGTGTCTCTTCTCTCACTGGGTGTGATGTCTTCAAGGTTCATTAACACTGCAGCCTGTGTCTGACCGTCATTCTTTTTACTGGCTGTATAGCATTCCATTGTGTGTGTCTTCTCTTACTGGGCCTGATGTCTTCCAAGTTCACTAACACTGCAGCCTGTGTCTGACCCTCATTTCTTTTCCTGGCTGTGTAGTATTCCATTGTGTGTCTCTTCTCTCACTAGGCCTGAGGTCTTGAATGTTCCTCCACGCTGCATCCTCCCTCTGACCCTCATTCCTTTTCCTGGCTGTGTAGTACTCCATTGTGTGTCTCTTCTCTCACTGGACCTGATGTGTTCAACGTTCGTTCACACTGCAGCCTGCATCTGACATTCATTTCTTTTCCTTGCTCTATGGTATTCCATTGTGTGTCTCTTCCTTCACTGGGCCTGAGATCTTCCAGGTTCATTCACACTGCAGCCTGCATCTGAGCCTCATTCGTTTTAGCTGGCAATATAGTATTCCATTGTGTGTCTCTTCTCCCACCGGGCCTGATGTGTTCAAGGTTCACCCATGCCGCAGCCTGCATCAGACCCTCATTCCTTTTCCTGGCTGTATGGTATTCCATTGTGTGTCTCTTCTCCCACTGGGCCTGATGGCTTCAACGTTCACCCATGCCGCAGCATGCGTCTGACCCTCATTCCTTTTCCTGGCTGTATACTATTCCATAGTGTGTCCCTTGTCTCACTGGGCCTGATGCCTTCAAGTTTCATCCACACTGCAGCTTGTGTCTGACCCTCATTCCATTTCCTGGCTGTATGGTATTTCGTTGTGGGTCTCTTCTCCCACTGTGCGTGATGTCTTCACTTTTCACCCATGCCGCAGCCTGCGTCTGACCCTCATTCCTTTTCCTGGCTGTATAGTATTCCATTGACTGTTTATTCTCTTACTGGGCCTGATGACTTCAAGTTTCATTCCCACTGTAGCCTGCGTCTGACCCTCATTCCTTTTCCTGTCTGTATAGTATTCCATTGTGTGTCTCTTCTCTTACTGGGCCTGATGTCTTCCAGGTTCATTCCCACTGCAGCCTGCATCTGACCCTCATTCCTTTTTCTAGATGTATAGTATTCCATTGTGTGTCTCTTCTCCCACTGGGCCTGATGTCTTCAAAGTTCACCCATGCCGCAGCCTGCGTCTGACCCTCATTCCTTTTCCTGGATGTATAGTATTCCATTGTGTGTCTCTTCTACCACTGGGCCTGATGTCTTCAAGGTTCACCCATGCCGCAGCCTGCGTCTGACCTTCATTCCTTTTCCTGGCTTTATGGTATTCCATTGTTTGTCTCTTCTCCCACTTGGCCTGATGACTTCAAAGTTCACCCATGCCGCAGCCTGCGTCTGACCCTCATTCCTTTTCCTGGCTGAATGGTATTCCATTGTGTGTCTCTTCCTTCACTGGGCGTGAGATCTTCCAGGTTCATTCACACTGCAGCCTGCATCTGACCCTCATTCGTTTTAACTGGACATATAGTATTCCATTGTGTGTCTCTTCTCCCACCGGGCCTGATGTTTTCAAGGTTCACCCATGCCGCAGCCTGCATCTGACCCTCATTCCTTTTCCTGGCTGTATAGTATTCCATTGTGTGTCTCTTCTCTTACTGGGCCTGATGTCTTCCAGGTTCACTCACACTGCAGCCTGTGTCTGACCCTCATTCCTTTTCCTGGCTGTTTAGTATTCCATTGTGTGTCTCTTCTCTCACTAGGCCTGAGGTCTTGAAGGTTCATCCACGCTGCAGCCTGCATCTGACCCTCATTCCCTTTCCTGGCTCTGTAGTATTCCATTGAGTGTCTCTTCTCTTACAGGGCCTGATGTCTTCAAGTTTCATTCACACTGCATCCTGCGTCTGACCCTCATTCCTTTTCCTGGCTGTATAGTATTCCATTGTGTGTCTCTTCTCTCACTGGGCCTAATGTCTTCAATGTTCACCCATGCCGCAGCCTGCTTCTGAACCTCTTTCCTTTTCCTTGCTCTATGGTATTCCATTGTGTGTCTCTTCCTTCACTGGGCCTGAGATCTTCCAGGTTCATTCACACTGCAGCCTGCATCTGACGCTCGTTCATTTTAGCTGGCCATATAGTATTCCATTGTGTGTCTCTTCTCCCACCGGGCCTGATGTGTTCAAGGTTCACCCATGCCGCAGCCTGCATCAGACCCTCATTCCTTTTCCTGGCTGTATAGTATTCCATTGGGTGTCTCTTCTCCCACTGGGCCTGATGGCTTCAACGTTCACCCATGCCGCAGCATGCGTCTGACCCTCATTCCTTTTCCTCGCTGGATGGTATTCCATTGTGTGTCTCTTCCTTCACTGGGCCTGAGATCTTCCAGGTTCATTCACACTGCAGCCTGCATCTGACGCTCGTTCGTTTTAGCTGGCCATATAGTATTCCATTGTGTGTCTCTTCTCCCACCGGGCCTGATGTGTTCAAGGTTCACCCATGCCGCAGCCTGCATCAGACCCTCATTCCTTTTCCTGGCTGTATAGTATTCCATTGTGTGTCTCTTCTCCCACTGGGCCTGATGGCTTCAACGTTCACCCATGCCGCAGGATGCGTCTGACCCTCATTCCTTTTCCTGGCTGTATACTATTCCATAGTGTGTCTCTTGTCTCACTGGGCCTGATGCCTTCAAGGTTCATCCACACTGCAGCCTGTGTCTGACCCTCATACTTTTTCCTGGCTATATGGTATTTCGTTGTGGGTCTCTTCTCCCACTGTGCGTGATGTCTTCACTTTTCACCCATGCCGCAGCCTGCGTCTGACCCTCATTCCTTTTCCTGGCTGTATAGTATTCCATTAACTGTTTATTCTCTTACTGGGCCTGATGACTTCAAGTTTCATTCACACTGTAGCCTGCGTCTGACCCTCATTCTTTTTCCCGTCTGTATAGTATTCCATTGTGTGTCTCTTCTACCACTGGGCCTGATGTCTTCATGGTTCACCCATGTCGCAGCCTGCGTCTGACCTTCATTCCCTTTCCTGGCTTTATGGTATTCCATTGTTTGTCTGTTCTCCCACTTGGCCTGATGTCTTCAAAGTTCACCCATGCCGCAGCCTGCGTCTGACCCTCATTCCTTTTCCTGGATGTATAGTATTCCATTGTGTGTCTCTTCTACCACTGGGCCTGATGTCTTCAAGGTTCATCCATGCCGCAGCCTGCGTCTGACCTTCATTCCTTTTCCTGGCTTTATGGTAGTCCATTGTTTCTCTCTTCTCCCACTTGGCCTGATGACTTCAAAGTTCACCCACGCCGCAGCCTGCGTCTGACCCTCATTCCTTTTCCTGGCTGTATGGTATTCCATTGTGTGTTTCTTCCTTCACTGGGCGTGAGATCTTCCAGGTTCATTCACACTGCAGCCTGCATCTGACCCTCATTCGTTTTAACTGGCCATATAGTATTCCATTGTGTGTCTCTTCTCCCACCGGGCCTGATGTTTTCAAGGTTCACCCATGCCGCAGCCTGCATCTGACCCTCATTCCTTTTCCTGGCTGTATAGTATTCCATTGTGTGTCTCTTTTCTCACTGTGCCTTTTGTCTTCAAGGTTCACCCATGCCGCAGCCTGCTTCTGACCCTCATTCTTTTTCCTGGCTGTGTAGTATTCCATTGCGTGTCTCTTCTCTCACTGGGCCTGATGTATTCAAATTTCCTTCACTCTGCAACCCGCATCTGATCTTCTTTCCTTTTCCTGGCTGTAGAGTATTCCATTTTGTGTCTCTTCTCTCACTGGGTGTGATGTCTTCAAGGTTCATTAACACTGCAGCCTGTGTCTGAACGTCATTCTTTTTACTGGCTGTATAGCATTCCATTGTGTGTGTCTTCTCTTACTGGGCCTGATGTCTTCCAAGTTCACTAACACTGCAGCCTGTGTCTGACCCTCATTTCTTTTCCTGGCTGTGTAGTATTCCATTGTGTGTCTCTTCTCTCACTAGGCCTGAGGTCTTGAATGTTCCTCCACGCTGCATCTTCCCTCTGACCCTCATTCCTATTCCTGGCTGTGTAGTACTCCATTGTGTGTCTCTTCTCTCACTGGACCTGATGTGTTCAACGTTCGTTCACACTGCAGCCTGCATCTGACATTCATTTCTTTACCTTGCTCTATGGTATTCCATTGTGTGTCTCTTCCTTCACTGGGCCTGAGATCTTCCAGGTTCATTCACACTGCAGCCTGCATCTGAGCCTCATTCGTTTTAGCTGGCAATATAGTATTCCATTGTGTGTCTCTTCTCCCACCGGGCCTGATGTGTTCAAGGTTCACCCATGCCGCAGCCTGCATCAGACCCTCATTCCCTTTCCTGGCTGTATAGTATTCCATTGTGTGTCTCTTCTCCCACTGGGCCTGATGGCTTCAACGTTCACCCATGCCGCAGCATGCGTCTGACCCTCATTCCTTTTCCTGGCTGTATACTATTCCATAGTGTGTCCCTTGTCTCACTGGGCCTGATGCCTTCAAGGTTCATCCACACTGCAGCTTGTGTCTGACCCTCATTCCATTTCCTGGCTGTATGGTATTTCGTTGTGGGTCTCTTCTCCCACTGTGCGTGATGTCTTCACTTTTCACCCATGCCGCAGCCTGCGTCTGACCCTCATTCCTTTTCCTGGCTGTATAGTATTCCATTGACTGTTTATTCTCTTACTGGGCCTGATGACTTCAAGTTTCATTCACACTGTAGCCTGCGTCTGACCCTCATTCCTTTTCCTGTCTGTATAGTATTCCATTGTGTGTCTCTTCTCTTACTGGGCCTGATGTCTTCCAGGTTCATTCCCACTGCAGCCTGCATCTGACCCTCATTCCTTTTCCTGGATGTATAGTATTCCATTGTGTGTCTCTTCTCCCACTGGGCCTGATGTCTTCAAAGTTCACCCATGCCGCAGCCTGCGTCTGACCCTCATTCCTTTTCCTGGATGTATAGTATTCCATTGTGTGTCTCTTCTACCACTGGGCCTGATGTCTTCAAGGTTCACCCATGCCGCAGCCTGCGTCTGACCTTCATTCCTTTTCCTGGCTTTATGATATTCCATTGTTTGTCTCTTCTCCCACTTGGCCTGATGACTTCAAAGTTCACCCACGCCGCAGCCTGCGTCTGACCCTCATTCCTTTTCCTGGCTGAATGGTATTCCATTGTGTGTCTCTTCCTTCACTGGGCGTGAGATCTTCCAGGTTCATTCACACTGCAGCCTGCATCTGACCCTCATTCGTTTTAACTGGACATATAGTATTCCATTGTGTGTCTCTTCTCCCACCGGGCCTGATGTTTTCAAGGTTCACCCATGCCGCAGCCTGCATCTGACCCTCATTCCTTTTCCTGGCTGTATAGTATTCCATTGTGTGTCTCTTCTCTTACTGGGCCTGATGTCTTCCAGGTTCACTCACACTGCAGCCTGTGTCTGACCCTCATTCCTTTTCCTGGCTGTTTAGTATTCCATTGTGTGTCTCTTCTCTCACTAGGCCTGAGGTCTTGAAGGTTCATCCACGCTGCAGCCTGCATCTGACCCTCATTCCCTTTCCTGGCTCTGTAGTATTCCATTGAGTGTCTCTTCTCTTACAGGGCCTGATGTCTTCAAGTTTCATTCACACTGCATCCTGCGTCTGACCCTCATTCCTTTTCCTGGCTGTATAGTATTCCATTGTGTGTCTCTTCTCTCACTGGGCCTAATGTCTTCAATGTTCACCCATGCCGCAGCCTGCTTCTGAACCTCTTTCCTTTTCCTTGCTCTATGGTATTCCATTGTGTGTCTCTTCCTTCACTGGGCCTGAGATCTTCCAGGTTCATTCACACTGCAGCCTGCATCTGACGCTCGTTCATTTTAGCTGGCCATATAGTATTCCATTGTGTGTCTCTTCTCCCACCGGGCCTGATGTGTTCAAGGTTCACCCATGCCGCAGCCTGCATCAGACCCTCATTCCTTTTCCTGGCTGTATAGTATTCCATTGTGTGTCTCTTCTCCCACTGGGCCTGATGGCTTCAACGTTCACCCATGCCGCAGCATGCGTCTGACCCTCATTCCTTTTCTTCGCTGGATGGTATTCCATTGTGTGTCTCTTCCTTCACTGGGCCTGAGATCTTCCAGGTTCATTCACACTGCAGCCTGCATCTGACGCTCGTTCGTTTTAGCTGGCCATATAGTATTCCATTGTGTGTCTCTTCTCCCACCGGGCCTGATGTGTTCAAGGTTCACCCATGCCGCAGCCTGCATCAGACCCTCATTCCTTTTCCTGGCTGTATAGTATTCCATTGTGTGTCTCTTCTCCCACTTGGCCTGATGGCTTCAACGTTCACCCATGCCGCAGCATGCGTCTGACCCTCATTCCTTTTCCTGGCTGTATACTATTCCATAGTGTGTCTCTTGTCTCACTGGGCCTGATGCCTTCAAGGTTCATCCACACTGCAGCCTGTGTCTGACCCTCATACTTTTTCCTGGCTATATGGTATTTCGTTGTGGGTCTCTTCTCCCACTGTGCGTGATGTCTTCACTTTTCACCCATGTCGCAGCCTGCGTCTGACCCTCATTCCTTTTCCTGGCTGTATAGTATTCCATTAACTGTTTATTCTCTTACTGGGCCTGATGACTTCAAGTTTCATTCACACTGTAGCCTGCGTCTGACCCTCATTCTTTTTCCTGTCTGCATAGTATTCCATTGTGTGTCTCTTCTACCACTGGGCCTGATGTCTTCATGGTTCACCCATGTCGCAGCCTGCGTCTGACCTTCATTCCCTTTCCTGGCTTTATGGTATTCCATTGTTTGTCTGTTCTCCCACTTGGCCTGATGTCTTCAAAGTTCACCCATGCCGCAGCCTGCGTCTGACCCTCATTCCTTTTCCTGGATGTATAGTATTCCATTGTGTGTCTCTTCTACCACTGGGCCTGATGTCTTCAAGGTTCATCCATGCCGCAGCCTGCGTCTGACCTTCATTCCTTTTCCTGGCTTTATGGTAGTCCATTGTTTCTCTCTTCTCCCACTTGGCCTGATGACTTCAAAGTTCACCCACGCCGCAGCCTGCGTCTGACCCTCATTCCTTTTCCTGGCTGTATGGTATTCCATTGTGTGTTTCTTCCTTCACTGGGCGTGAGATCTTCCAGGTTCATTCACACTGCAGCCTGCATCTGACCCTCATTCGTTTTAACTGGCCATATAGTATTCCATTGTGTGTCTCTTCTCCCACCGGGCCTGATGTTTTCAAGGTTCACCCATGCCGCAGCCTGCATCTGACCCTCATTCCTTTTCCTGGCTGTATAGTATTCCATTGTGTGTCTCTTTTCTCACTGTGCCTTTTGTCTTCAAGGTTCACCCATGCCGCAGCCTGCTTCTGACCCTCATTCTTTTTCCTGGCTGTGTAGTATTCCATTGCGTGTCTCTTCTCTCACTGGGCCTGATGTATTCAAATTTCCTTCACTCTGCAACCCGCATCTGATCTTCTTTCCTTTTCCTGGCTGTAGAGTATTCCATTTTGTGTCTCTTCTCTCACTGGGTGTGATGTCTTCAAGGTTCATTAACACTGCAGCCTGTGTCTGACCGTCATTCTTTTTACTGGCTGTATAGCATTCCATTGTGTGTGTCTTCTCTTACTGGGCCTGATGTCTTCCAAGTTCACTAACACTGCAGCCTGTGTCTGACCTTCATTTCTTTTCCTGGCTGTGTAGTATTCCATTGTGTGTCTCTTCTCTCACTAGGCCTGAGGTCTTGAATGTTCCTCCACGCTGCATCCTCCCTCTGACCCTCATTCCTTTTCCTGGCTGTGTAGTACTCCATTGTGTGTCTCTTCTCTCACTGGACCTGATGTGTTCAACGTTCGTTCACACTGCAGCCTGCATCTGACATTCATTTCTTTTCCTTGCTCTATGGTATTCCATTGTGTGTCTCTTCCTTCACTGGGCCTGAGATCTTCCAGGTTCATTCACACTGCAGCCTGCATCTGAGCCTCATTCGTTTTAGCTGGCAATATAGTATTCCATTGTGTGTCTCTTCTCCCACCGGGCCTGATGTGTTCAAGGTTCACCCATGCCGCAGCCTGCATCAGACCCTCATTCCTTTTCCTGGCTGTATGGTATTCCATTGTGTGTCTCTTCTCCCACTGGGCCTGATGGCTTCAACGTTCACCCATGCCGCAGCATGCGTCTGACCCTCATTCCTTTTCCTGGCTGTATACTATTCCATAGTGTGTCCCTTGTCTCACTGGGCCTGATGCCTTCAAGGTTCATCCACACTGCAGCTTGTGTCTGACCCTCATTCCATTTCCTGGCTGTATGGTATTTCGTTGTGGGTCGCTTCTCCCACTGTGCGTGATGTCTTCACTTTTCACCCATGCCGCAGCCTGCGTCTGACCCTCATTCCTTTTCCTGGCTGTATAGTATTCCATTGTGTGTCTCTTCTCTTACTGGGCCTGATGTCTTCCAGGTTCATTCCCACTGCAGCCTGCATCGGACCCTCATTCCTTTTCCTGGATGTATAGTATTCCATTGTGTGTCTCTTCTCCCACTGGGCCTGATGTCTTCAAGGTTCACCCATGCCGCAGCCTGCGTCTGACCTTCATTCCTTTTCCTGGCTTTATGGTATTCCATTGTTTGTCTCTTCTCCCACTTGGCCTGATGACTTCAAAGTTCACCCACGCCGCAGCCTGCGTCTGACCCTCATTCCTTTTCCTGGCTGAATGGTATTCCATTGTGTGTCTCTTCCTTCACTGGGCGTGAGATCTTCCAGGTTCATTCACACTGCAGCCTGCATCTGACCCTCATTCGTTTTAACTGGACATATAGTATTCCATTGTGTGTCTCTTCTCCCACTGGGCCTGATGTTTTCAAGGTTCACCCATGCCGCAGCCTGCATCTGACCCTCATTCCTTTTCCTGGCTGTATAGTATTCCATTGTGTGTCTCTTCTCTTACTGGGCCTGATGTCTTCCAGGTTCACTCACACTGCAGCCTGTGTCTGACCCTCATTCCTTTTCCTGGCTGTTTAGTATTCCATTGTGTGTCTCTTCTCTCACTAGGCCTGAGGTCTTGAAGGTTCATCCACGCTGCAGCCTGCATCTGACCCTCATTCCCTTTCCTGGCTCTGTAGTATTCCATTGAGTGTCTCTTCTCTTACAGGGCCTGATGTCTTCAAGTTTCATTCACACTGCATCCTGCGTCTGACCCTCATTCCTTTTCCTGGCTGTATAGTATTCCATTGTGTGTCTCTTCTCTCACTGGGCCTAATGTCTTCAATGTTCACCCATGCCGCAGCCTGCTTCTGAACCTCTTTCCTTTTCCTTGCTCTATGGTATTCCATTGTGTGTCTCTTCCTTCACTGGGCCTGAGATCTTCCAGGTTCATTCACACTGCAGCCTGCATCTGACGCTCGTTCATTTTAGCTGGCCATATAGTATTCCATTGTGTGTCTCTTCTCCCACCGGGCCTGATGTGTTCAAGGTTCACCCATGCCGCAGCCTGCATCAGACCCTCATTCCTTTTCCTGGCTGTATAGTATTCCATTGTGTGTCTCTTCTCCCACTGGGACTGATGGCTTCAACGTTCACCCATGCCGCAGCATGCGTCTGACCCTCATTCCTTTTCCTCGCTGGATGGTATTCCATTGTGTGTCTCTTCCTTCACTGGGCCTGAGATCTTCCAGGTTCATTCACACTGCAGCCTGCATCTGACGCTCGTTCGTTTTAGCTGGCCATATAGTATTCCATTGTGTGTCTCTTCTCCCACCGGGCCTGATGTGTTCAAGGTTCACCCATGCCGCAGCCTGCATCAGACCCTCATTCCTTTTCCTGGCTGTATAGTATTCCATTGTGTGTCTCTTCTCCCACTGGGCCTGATGGCTTCAACGTTCACCCATGCCGCAGGATGCGTCTGACCCTCATTCCTTTTCCTGGCTGTATACTATTCCATAGTGTGTCTCTTGTCTCACTGGGCCTGATGCCTTCAAAGTTCATCCACACTGCAGCCTGTGTCTGACCCTCATACTTTTTCCTGGCTATATGGTATTTCGTTGTGGGTCTCTTCTCCCACTGTGCGTGATGTCTTCACTTTTCACCCATGCCGCAGCCTGCGTCTGACCCTCATTCCTTTTCCTGGCTGTATAGTATTCCATTAACTGTTTATTCTCTTACTGGGCCTGATGACTTCAAGTTTCATTCACACTGTAGCCTGCGTCTGACCCTCATTCTTTTTCCCGTCTGTATAGTATTCCATTGTGTGTCTCTTCTACCACTGGGCCTGATGTCTTCATGGTTCACCCATGTCGCAGCCTGCGTCTGACCTTCATTCCCTTTCCTGGCTTTATGGTATTCCATTGTTTGTCTGTTCTCCCACTTGGCCTGATGTCTTCAAAGTTCACCCATGCCGCAGCCTGCGTCTGACCCTCATTCCTTTTCCTGGATGTATAGTATTCCATTGTGTGTCTCTTCTACCACTGGGCCTGATGTCTTCAAGGTTCATCCATGCCGCAGCCTGCGTCTGACCTTCATTCCTTTTCCTGGCTTTATGGTAGTCCATTGTTTCTCTCTTCTCCCACTTGGCCTGATGACTTCAAAGTTCACCCACGCCGCAGCCTGCGTCTGACCCTCATTCCTTTTCCTGGCTGTATGGTATTCCATTGTGTGTTTCTTCCTTCACTGGGCGTGAGATCTTCCAGGTTCATTCACACTGCAGCCTGCATCTGACCCTCATTCGTTTTAACTGGCCATATAGTATTCCATTGTGTGTCTCTTCTCCCACCGGGCCTGATGTTTTCAAGGTTCACCCATGCCGCAGCCTGCATCTGACCCTCATTCCTTTTCCTGGCTGTATAGTATTCCATTGTGTGTCTCTTTTCTCACTGTGCCTTTTGTCTTCAAGGTTCACCCATGCCGCAGCCTGCTTCTGACCCTCATTCTTTTTCCTGGCTGTGTAGTATTCCATTGCGTGTCTCTTCTCTCACTGGGCCTGATGTATTCAAATTTCCTTCACTCTGCAACCCGCATCTGATCTTCTTTCCTTTTCCTGGCTGTAGAGTATTCCATTTTGTGTCTCTTCTCTCACTGGGTGTGATGTCTTCAAGGTTCATTAACACTGCAGCCTGTGTCTGACCGTCATTCTTTTTACTGGCTGTATAGCATTCCATTGTGTGTGTCTTCTCTTACTGGGCCTGATGTCTTCCAAGTTCACTAACACTGCAGCCTGTGTCTGACCCTCATTTCTTTTCCTGGCTGTGTAGTATTCCATTGTGTGTCTCTTCTCTCACTAGGCCTGAGGTCTTGAATGTTCCTCCACGCTGCATCCTCCCTCTGACCCTCATTCCTTTTCCTGGCTGTGTAGTACTCCATTGTGTGTCTCTTCTCTCACTGGACCTGATGTGTTCAACGTTCGTTCACACTGCAGCCTGCATCTGACATTCATTTCTTTTCCTTGCTCTATGGTATTCCATTGTGTGTCTCTTCCTTCACTGGGCCTGAGATCTTCCAGGTTCATTCACACTGCAGCCTGCATCTGAGCCTCATTCGTTTTAGCTGGCAATATAGTATTCCATTGTGTGTCTCTTCTCCCACCGGGCCTGATGTGTTCAAGGTTCACCCATGCCGCAGCCTGCATCAGACCCTCATTCCTTTTCCTGGCTGTATAGTATTCCATTGTGTGTCTCTTCTCCCACTGGGCCTGATGGCTTCAACGTTCACCCATGCCGCAGCATGCGTCTGACCCTCATTCCTTTTCCTGGCTGTATACTATTCCATAGTGTGTCCCTTGTCTCACTGGGCCTGATGCCTTCAAGGTTCATCCACACTGCAGCTTGTGTCTGACCCTCATTCCATTTCCTGGCTGTATGGTATTTCGTTGTGGGTCTCTTCTCCCACTGTGCGTGATGTCTTCACTTTTCACCCATGCCGCAGCCTGCGTCTGACCCTCATTCCTTTTCCTGGCTGTATAGTATTCCATTGACTGTTTATTCTCTTACTGGGGCTGATGACTTCAAGTTTCATTCACACTGTAGCCTGCGTCTGACCCTCATTCCTTTTCCTGTCTGTATAGTATTCCATTGTGTGTCTCTTCTCTTACTGGGCCTGATGTCTTCCAGGTTCATTCCCACTGCAGCCTGCATCTGACCCTCATTCCTTTTCCTGGATGTATAGTATTCCATTGTGTGTCTCTTCTCCCACTGGGCCTGATGTCTTCAAAGTTCACCCATGCCGCAGCCTGCGTCTGACCCTCATTCCTTTTCCTGGATGTATAGTATTCCATTGTGTGTCTCTTCTACCACTGGGCCTGATGTCTTCAAGGTTCACCCATGCCGCAGCCTGCGTCTGACCTTCATTCCTTTTCCTGGCTTTATGGTATTCCATTGTTTGTCTCTTCTCCCACTTGGCCTGATGACTTCAAAGTTCACCCACGCCGCAGCCTGCGTCTGACCCTCATTCCTTTTCCTGGCTGAATGGTATTCCATTGTGTGTCTCTTCCTTCACTGGGCGTGAGATCTTCCAGGTTCATTCACACTGCAGCCTGCATCTGACCCTCATTCGTTTTAACTGGACATATAGTATTCCATTGTGTGTCTCTTCTCCCACCGGGCCTGATGTTTTCAAGGTTCACACATGCCGCAGCCTGCATCTGACCCTCATTCCTTTTCCTGGCTGTATAGTATTCCATTGTGTGTCTCTTCTCTTACTGGGCCTGATGTCTTCCAGGTTCACTCACACTGCAGCCTGTGTCTGACCCTCATTCCTTTTCCTGGCTGTTTAGTATTCCATTGTGTGTCTCTTCTCTCACTAGGCCTGAGGTCTTGAAGGTTCATCCACGCTGCAGCCTGCATCTGACCCTCATTCCCTTTCCTGGCTCTGTAGTATTCCATTGAGTGTCTCTTCTCTTACAGGGCCTGATGTCTTCAAGTTTCATTCACACTGCATCCTGCGTCTGACCCTCATTCCTTTTCCTGGCTGTATAGTATTCCATTGTGTGTCTCTTCTCTCACTGGGCCTAATGTCTTCAATGTTCACCCATGCCGCAGCCTGCTTCTGAACCTCTTTCCTTTTCCTTGCTCTATGGTATTCCATTGTGTGTCTCTTCCTTCACTGGGCCTGAGATCTTCCAGGTTCATTCACACTGCAGCCTGCATCTGACGCTCGTTCATTTTAGCTGGCCATATAGTATTCCATTGTGTGTCTCTTCTCCCACCGGGCCTGATGAGTTCAAGGTTCACCCATGCCGCAGCCTGCATCAGACCCTCATTCCTTTTCCTGGCTGTATAGTATTCCATTGTGTGTCTCTTCTCCCACTGGGCCTGATGGCTTCAACGTTCACCCATGCCGCAGCATGCGTCTGACCCTCATTCCTTTTCTTCGCTGGATGGTATTCCATTGTGTGTCTCTTCCTTCACTGGGCCTGAGATCTTCCAGGTTCATTCACACTGCAGCCTGCATCTGACGCTCGTTCGTTTTAGCTGGCCATATAGTATTCCATTGTGTGTCTCTTCTCCCACTTGGCCTGATGGCTTCAACGTTCACCCATGCCGCAGCATGCGTCTGACCCTCATTCCTTTTCCTGGCTGTATACTATTCCATAGTGTGTCTCTTGTCTCACTGGGCCTGATGCCTTCAAGGTTCATCCACACTGCAGCCTGTGTCTGACCCTCATACTTTTTCCTGGCTATATGGTATTTCGTTGTGGGTCTCTTCTCCCACTGTGCGTGATGTCTTCACTTTTCACCCATGCCGCAGCCTGCGTCTGACCCTCATTCCTTTTCCTGGCTGTATAGTATTCCATTAACTGTTTATTCTCTTACTGGGCCTGATGACTTCAAGTTTCATTCACACTGTAGCCTGCGTCTGACCCTCATTCTTTTTCCTGTCTGCATAGTATTCCATTGTGTGTCTCTTCTACCACTGGGCCTGATGTCTTCATGGTTCACCCATGTCGCAGCCTGCGTCTGACCTTCATTCCCTTTCCTGGCTTTATGGTATTCCATTGTTTGTCTGTTCTCCCACTTGGCCTGATGTCTTCAAAGTTCACCCATGCCGCAGCCTGCGTCTGACCCTCATTCCTTTTCCTGGATGTATAGTATTCCATTGTGTGTCTCTTCTACCACTGGGCATGATGTCTTCAAGGTTCATCCATGCCGCAGCCTGCGTCTGACCTTCATTCCTTTTCCTGGCTTTATGGTAGTCCATTGTTTCTCTCTTCTCCCACTTGGCCTGATGACTTCAAAGTTCACCCACGCCGCAGCCTGCGTCTGACCCTCATTCCTTTTCCTGGCTGTATGGTATTCCATTGTGTGTTTCTTCCTTCACTGGGCGTGAGATCTTCCAGGTTCATTCACACTGCAGCCTGCATCTGACCCTCATTCGTTTTAACTGGCCATATAGTATTCCATTGTGTGTCTCTTCTCCCACCGGGCCTGATGTTTTCAAGGTTCACCCATGCCGCAGCCTGCATCTGACCCTCATTCCTTTTCCTGGCTGTATAGTATTCCATTGTGTGTCTCTTCTCTTACTGGGCCTGATGTCTTCCAGGTTCACTCACACTGCAGCCTGTGTCTGACCCTCATTCCTTTTCCTGGCTGTTTAGTATTCCATTGTGTGTCTCTTCTCTCACTAGGCCTGAGGTCTTGAAGGTTCATCCACGCTGCAGCCTGCATCTGACCCTCATTCCCTTTCCTGGCTCTGTAGTATTCCATTGAGTGTCTCTTCTCTTACAGGGCCTGATGTCTTCAAGTTTCATTCACACTGCATCCTGCGTCTGACCCTCATTCCTTTTCCTGGCTGTATAGTATTCCATTGTGTGTCTCTTCTCTCACTGGGCCTAATGTCTTCAATGTTCACCCATGCCGCAGCCTGCTTCTGAACCTCTTTCCTTTTCCTTGCTCTATGGTATTCCATTGTGTGTCTCTTCCTTCACTGGGCCTGAGATCTTCCAGGTTCATTCACACTGCAGCCTGCATCTGACGCTCGTTCATTTTAGCTGGCCATATAGTATTCCATTGTGTGTCTCTTCTCCCACCGGGCCTGATGTGTTCAAGGTTCACCCATGCCGCAGCCTGCATCAGAACCTCATTCCTTTTCCTGGCTGTATAGTATTCCATTGTGTGTCTCTTCTCCCACTGGGCCTGATGGCTTCAACGTTCACCCATGCCGCAGCATGCGACTGACCCTCATTCCTTTTCCTCGCTGGATGGTATTCCATTGTGTGTCTCTTCCTTCACTGGGCCTGAGATCTTCCAGGTTCATTCACACTGCAGCCTGCATCTGACGCTCGTTCGTTTTAGCTGGCCATATAGTATCCCATTGTGTGTCTCTTCTCCCACCGGGCCTGATGTGTTCAAGGTTCACCCATGCCGCAGCCTGCATCAGACCCTCATTCCTTTTCCTGGCTGTATAGTATTCCATTGTGTGTCTCTTCTCCCACTGGGCCTGATGGCTTCAACGTTCACCCATGCCGCAGCATGCGTCTGACCCTCATTCCTTTTCTTCGCTGGATTGTATTCCATTGTGTGTCTCTTCCTTCACTGGGCCTGAGATCTTCCAGGTTCATTCCCACTGCAGCCTGCATCTGACCCTCATTCGTTTTAACTGGACATATAGTATTCCATTGTGTGTCTCTTCTCCCACCGGGCCTGATGTTTTCAAGGTTCACCCATGCCGCAGCCTGCATCTGACCCTCATTCCTTTTCCTGGCTCTATAGTATTCCATTGTGTGTCTCTTCTCTTACTGGGCCTGATGTCTTCCAGGTTCACTCACACTGCAGCCTGTGTCTGACCCTCATTCCTTTTCCTGGCTGTTTAGTATTCCATTGTGTGTCTCTTCTCTCACTAGGCCTGAGGTCTTGAAGGTTCATCCACGCTGCAGCCTGCATCTGACCCTCATTCCCTTTCCTGGCTCTGTAGTATTCCATTGAGTGTCTCTTCTCTTACAGGGCCTGATGTCTTCAAGTTTCATTCACACTGCATCCTGCGTCTGACCCTCATTCCTTTTCCTGGCTGTATAGTATTCCATTGTGTGTCTCTTCTCTCACTGGGCCTAATGTCTTCAATGTTCACCCATGCCGCAGACTGCTTCTGAACCTCTTTCCTTTTCCTTGCTCTATGGTATTCCATTGTGTGTCTCTTCCTTCACTGGGCCTGAGATCTTCCAGGTTCATTCACACTGCAGCCTGCATCTGACGCTCGTTCATTTTAGCTGGCCATATAGTATTCCATTGTGTGTCTCTTCTCCCACCGGGCCTGATGTGTTCAAGGTTCACCCATGCCGCAGCCTGCATCAGACCCTCATTCCTTTTCCTGGCTGTATAGTATTCCATTGTGTGTCTCTTCTCCCACTGGGCCTGATGGCTTCAACGTTCACCCATGCTGCAGCATGCGTCTGACCCTCATTCCTTTTCCTCGCTGGATGGTATTCCATTGTGTGTCTCTTCCTTCACTGGGCCTGAGATCTTCCAGGTTCATTCACACTGCAGCCTGCATCTGACGCTCGTTCGTTTTAGCTGGCCATATAGTATTCCATTGTGTGTCTCTTCTCCCACCGGGCCTGATGTGTTCAAGGTTCACCCATGCCGCAGCCTGCATCAGACCCTCATTCCTTTTCCTGGCTGTATAGTATTCCATTGTGTGTCTCTTCTCCCACTTGGCCTGATGGCTTCAACGTTCACCCATGCCGCAGCATGCGTCTGACCCTCATTCCATTTCCTGACTGTATACTATTCCATAGTGTGTCTCTTGTCTCACTGGGCCTGATGCCTTCAAGGTTCATCCACACTGCAGCCTGTGTCTGACCCTCATACTTTTTCCTGGCTATATGGTATTTCGTTGTGGGTCTCTTCTCCCACTGTGCGTGATGTCTTCACTTTTCACCCATGCCGCAGCCTGCGTCTGACCCTCATTCCTTTTCCTGGCTGTATAGTATTCCATTAACTGTTTATTCTCTTACTGGGCCTTATGACTTCAAGTTTCATTCACACTGTAGCCTGCGTCTGACCCTCATTCTTTTTCCTGTCTGCATAGCATTCCATTGTGTGTCTCTTCTACCACTGGGCCTGATGTCTTCATGGTTCACCCATGTCGCAGCCTGCGTCTGACCTTCATTCCCTTTCCTGGCTTTATGGTATTCCATTGTTTGTCTGTTCTCCCACTTGGCCTGATGTCTTCAAAGTTCACCCATGCCGCAGCCTGCGTCTGACCCTCATTCCTTTTCCTGGATGTATAGTATTCCATTGTGTGTCTCTTCTACCACTGGGCCTGATGTCTTCAAGGTTCATCCATGCCGCAGCCTGCGTCTGACCTTCATTCCTTTTCCTGGCTTTATGGTAGTCCATTGTTTCTCTCTTCTCCCACTTGGCCTGATGACTTCAAAGTTCACCCACGCCGCAGCCTGCGTCTGACCCTCATTCCTTTTCCTGGCTGTATGGTATTCCATTGTGTGTTTCTTCCTTCACTGGGCGTGAGATCTTCCAGGTTCATTCACACTGCAGCCTGCATCTGACCCTCATTCGTTTTAACTGGCCATATAGTATTCCATTGTGTGTCTCTTCTCCCACCGGGCCTGATGTTTTCAAGGTTCACCCATGCCGCAGCCTGCATCTGACCCTCATTCCTTTTCCTGGCTGTATAGTATGCCATTGTGTGTCTCTTTTCTCACCGTGCCTTTTGTCTTCAAGGTTCACCCATGCCGCAGCCTGCTTCTGACCCTCATTCTTTTTCCTGGCTGTGTAGTATTCCATTGCGTGTCTCTTCTCTCACTGGGCCTGATGTATTCAAATTTCCTTCACTCTGCAACCCGCATCTGATCTTCTTTCCTTTTCCTGGCTGTAGAGTATTCCATTTTGTGTCTCTTCTCTCACTGGGTGTGATGTCTTCAAGGTTCATTAACACTGCAGCCTGTGTCTGACCGTCATTCTTTTTACTGGCTGTATAGCATTCCATTGTGTGTGTCTTCTCTTACTGGGCCTGATGTCTTCCAAGTTCACTAACACTGCAGCCTGTGTCTGACCCTCATTTCTTTTCCTGGCTGTGTAGTATTCCATTGTGTGTCTCTTCTCTCACTAGGCCTGAGGTCTTGAATGTTCCTCCACGCTGCATCCTCCCTCTGACCCTCATTCCTTTTCCTGGCTGTGTAGTACTCCATTCTGTGTCTCTTCTCTCACTGGACCTGATGTGTTCAACGTTCGTTCACACTGCAGCCTGCATCTGACATTCATTTCTTTTCCTTGCTCTATGGTATTCCATTGTGTGTCTCTTCCTTCACTGGGCCTGAGATCTTCCAGGTTCATTCACACTGCAGCCTGCATCTGAGCCTCATTCGTTTTAGCTGGCAATATAGTATTCCATTGTGTGTCTCTTCTCCCACCGGGCCTGATGTGTTCAAGGTTCACCCATGCCGCAGCCTGCATCAGACCCTCATTCCTTTTCCTGGCTGTATGGTATTCCATTGTGTGTCTCTTCTCCCACTGGGCCTGATGGCTTCAACGTTCACCCATGCCGCAGCATGCGTCTGACCCTCATTCCTTTTCCTGGCTGTATACTATTCCATAGTGTGTCCCTTGTCTCACTGGGCCTGATGCCTTCAAGTTTCATCCACACTGCAGCTTGTGTCTGACCCTCATTCCATTTCCTGGCTGTATGGTATTTCGTTGTGGGTCTCTTCTCCCACTGTGCGTGATGTCTTCACTTTTCACCCATGCCGCAGCCTGCGTCTGACCCTCATTCCTTTTCCTGGCTGTATAGTATTCCATTGACTGTTTATTCTCTTACTGGGCCTAATGACTTCAAGTTTCATTCCCACTGTAGCCTGCGTCTGACCCTCATTCCTTTTCCTGTCTGTATAGTATTCCATTGTGTGTCTCTTCTCTTACTGGGCCTGATGTCTTCCAGGTTCATTCCCACTGCAGCCTGCATCTGACCCTCATTCCTTTTTCTAGATGTATAGTATTCCATTGTGTGTCTCTTCTCCCACTGGGCCTGATGTCTTCAAAGTTCACCCATGCCGCAGCCTGCGTCTGACCCTCATTCCTTTTCCTGGATGTATAGTATTCCATTGTGTGTCTCTTCTCCCACCGGGCCTGATGTGTTCAAGGTTCACCCATGCCGCAGCCTGCATCAGACCCTCATTCCTTTTCCTGGCTGTATAGTATTCCATTGTGTGTCTCCTCTCCCACTGGGCCTGATGGCTTCAACGTTCACCCATGCCGCAGCATGCGTCTGACCCTCATTCCTTTTCTTCGCTGGATGGTATTCCATTGTGTGTCTCTTCCTTCACTGGGCCTGAGATCTTCCAGGTTCATTCACACTGCAGCCTGCATCTGACGCTCGTTCGTTTTAGCTGGCCATATAGTATTCCATTGTGTGTCTCTTCTCCCACCGGGCCTGATGTGTTCAAGGTTCACCCATGCCGCAGCCTGCATCAGACCCTCATTCCTTTTCCTGGCTGTATAGTATTCCATTGTGTGTCTCTTCTCCCACTTGGCCTGATGGCTTCAACGTTCACCCATGCCGCAGCATGCGTCTGACCCTCATTCCTTTTCCTGGCTGTATACTATTCCATAGTGTGTCTCTTGTCTCACTGGGCCTGATGCCTTCAAGGTTCATCCACACTGCAGCCTGTGTCTGACCCTCATACTTTTTCCTGGCTATATGGTATTTCGTTGTGGGTCTCTTCTCCCACTGTGCGTGATGTCTTCACTTTTCACCCATGTCGCAGCCTGCGTCTGACCCTCATTCCTTTTCCTGGCTGTATAGTATTCCATTAACTGTTTATTCTCTTACTGGGCCTGATGACTTCAAGTTTCATTCACACTGTAGCCTGCGTCTGACCCTCATTCTTTTTCCTGTCTGCATAGTATTCCATTGTGTGTCTCTTCTACCACTGGGCCTGATGTCTTCATGGTTCACCCATGTCGCAGCCTGCGTCTGACCTTCATTCCCTTTCCTGGCTTTATGGTATTCCATTGTTTGTCTGTTCTCCCACTTGGCCTGATGTCTTCAAAGTTCACCCATGCCGCAGCCTGCGTCTGACCCTCATTCCTTTTCCTGGATGTATAGTATTCCATTGTGTGTCTCTTCTACCACTGGGCCTGATGTCTTCAAGGTTCATCCATGCCGCAGCCTGCGTCTGACCTTCATTCCTTTTCCTGGCTTTATGGTAGTCCATTGTTTCTCTCTTCTCCCACTTGGCCTGATGACTTCAAAGTTCACCCACGCCGCAGCCTGCGTCTGACCCTCATTCCTTTTCCTGGCTGTATGGTATTCCATTGTGTGTTTCTTCCTTCACTGGGCGTGAGATCTTCCAGGTTCATTCACACTGCAGCCTGCATCTGACCCTCATTCGTTTTAACTGGCCATATAGTATTCCATTGTGTGTCTCTTCTCCCACCGGGCCTGATGTTTTCAAGGTTCACCCATGCCGCAGCCTGCATCTGACCCTCATTCCTTTTCCTGGCTGTATAGTATTCCATTGTGTGTCTCTTTTCTCACTGTGCCTTTTGTCTTCAAGGTTCACCCATGCCGCAGCCTGCTTCTGACCCTCATTCTTTTTCCTGGCTGTGTAGTATTCCATTGCATGTCTCTTCTCTCACTGGGCCTGATGTATTCAAATTTCCTTCACTCTGCAACCCGCATCTGATCTTCTTTCCTTTTCCTGGCTGTAGAGTATTCCATTTTGTGTCTCTTCTCTCACTGGGTGTGATGTCTTCAAGGTTCATTAACACTGCAGCCTGTGTCTGACCGTCATTCTTTTTACTGGCTGTATAGCATTCCATTGTGTGTGTCTTCTCTTACTGGGCCTGATGTCTTCCAAGTTCACTAACACTGCAGCCTGTGTCTGACCCTCATTTCTTTTCCTGGCTGTGTAGTATTCCATTGTGTGTCTCTTCTCTCACTAGGCCTGAGGTCTTGAATGTTCCTCCACGCTGCATCCTCCCTCTGACCCTCATTCCTTTTCCTGGCTGTGTAGTACTCCATTGTGTGTCTCTTCTCTCACTGGACCTGATGTGTTCAACGTTCGTTCACACTGCAGCCTGCATCTGACATTCATTTCTTTTCCTTGCTCTATGGTATTCCATTGTGTGTCTCTTCCTTCACTGGGCCTGAGATCTTCCAGGTTCATTCACACTGCAGCCTGCATCTGAGCCACATTCGTTTTAGCTGGCAATATAGTATTCCATTGTGTGTCTCTTCTCCCACCGGGCCTGATGTGTTCAAGGTTCACCCATGCCGCAGCCTGCATCAGACCCTCATTCCTTTTCCTGGCTGTATGGTATTCCATTGTGTGTCTCTTCTCCCACTGGGCCTGATGGCTTCAACGTTCACCCATGCCGCAGCATGCGTCTGACCCTCATTCCTTTTCCTGGCTGTATACTATTCCATAGTGTGTCCCTTGTCTCACTGGGCCTGATGCCTTCAAGGTTCATCCACACTGCAGCTTGTGTCTGACCCTCATTCCATTTCCTGGCTGTATGGTATTTCGTTGTGGGTCGCTTCTCCCACTGTGCGTGATGTCTTCACTTTTCACCCATGCCGCAGCCTGCGTCTGACCCTCATTCCTTTTCCTGGCTGTATAGTATTCCATTGTGTGTCTCTTCTCTTACTGGGCCTGATGTCTTCCAGGTTCATTCCCACTGCAGCCTGCATCGGACCCTCATTCCTTTTCCTGGATGTATAGTATTCCATTGTGTGTCTCTTCTACCACTGGGCCTGATGTCTTCAAGGTTCACCCATGCCGCAGCCTGCGTCTGACCTTCATTCCTTTTCCTGGCTTTATGGTATTCCATTGTTTGTCTCTTCTCCCACTTGGCCTGATGACTTCAAAGTTCACCCACGCCGCAGCCTGCGTCTGACCCTCATTCCTTTTCCTGGCTGAATGGTATTCCATTGTGTGTCTCTTCCTTCACTGGGCGTGAGATCTTCCAGGTTCATTCACACTGCAGCCTGCATCTGACCCTCATTCGTTTTAACTGGACATATAGTATTCCATTGTGTGTCTCTTCTCCCACCGGGCCTGATGTTTTCAAGGTTCACCCATGCCGCAGCCTGCATCTGACCCTCATTCCTTTTCCTGGCTGTATAGTATTCCATTGTGTGTCTCTTCTCTTACTGGGCCTGATGTCTTCCAGGTTCACTCACACTGCAGCCTGTGTCTGACCCTCATTCCTTTTCCTGGCTGTTTAGTATTCCATTGTGTGTCTCTTCTCTCACTAGGCCTGAGGTCTTGAAGGTTCATCCACGCTGCAGCCTGCATCTGACCCTCATTCCCTTTCCTGGCTCTGTAGTATTCCATTGAGTGTCTCTTCTCTTACAGGGCCTGATGTCTTCAAGTTTCATTCACACTGCATCCTGCGTCTGACCCTCATTCCTTTTCCTGGCTGTATAGTATTCCATTGTGTGTCTCTTCTCTCACTGGGCCTAATGTCTTCAATGTTCACCCATGCCGCAGCCTGCTTCTGAACCTCTTTCCTTTTCCTTGCTCTATGGTATTCCATTGTGTGTCTCTTCCTTCACTGGGCCTGAGATCTTCCAGGTTCATTCACACTGCAGCCTGCATCTGACGCTCGTTCATTTTAGCTGGCCATATAGTATTCCATTGTGTGTCTCTTCTCCCACCGGGCCTGATGTGTTCAAGGTTCACCCATGCCGCAGCCTGCATCAGACCCTCATTCCTTTTCCTGGCTGTATAGTATTCCATTGTGTGTCTCTTCTCCCACTGGGCCTGATGGCTTCAACGTTCACCCATGCCGCAGCATGCGTCTGACCCTCATTCCTTTTCCTCGCTGGATGGTATTCCATTGTGTGTCTCTTCCTTCACTGGGCCTGAGATCTTCCAGGTTCATTCACACTGCAGCCTGCATCTGACGCTCGTTCGATTTAGCTGGCCATATAGTATTCCATTGTGTGTCTCTTCTCCCACCGGGCCTGATGTGTTCAAGGTTCACCCATGCCGCAGCCTGCATCAGACCCTCATTCCTTTTCCTGGCTGTATAGTATTCCATTGTGTGTCTCTTCTCCCACTGGGCCTGATGGCTTCAACGTTCCCCCATGCCGCAGGATGCGTCTGACCCTCATTCCTTTTCCTGGCTGTATACTATTCCATAGTGTGTCTCTTGTCTCACTGGGCCTGATGCCTTCAAGGTTCATCCACACTGCAGCCTGTGTCTGACCCTCATACTTTTTCCTGGCTATATGGTATTTCGTTGTGGGTCTCTTCTCCCACTGTGCGTGATGTCTTCACTTTTCACCCATGCCGCAGCCTGCGTCTGACCCTCATTCCTTTTCCTGGCTGTATAGTATTCCATTAACTGTTTATTCTCTTACTGGGCCTGATGACTTCAAGTTTCATTCACACTGTAGCCTGCGTCTGACCCTCATTCTTTTTCCCGTCTGTATAGTATTCCATTGTGTGTCTCTTCTACCACTGGGCCTGATGTCTTCATGGTTCACCCATGTCGCAGCCTGCGTCTGACCTTCATTCCCTTTCCTGGCTTTATGGTATTCCATTGTTTGTCTGTTCTCCCACTTGGCCTGATGTCTTCAAAGTTCACCCATGCCGCAGCCTGCGTCTGACCCTCATTCCTTTTCCTGGATGTATAGTATTCCATTGTGTGTCTCTTCTACCACTGGGCCTGATGTCTTCAAGGTTCATCCATGCCGCAGCCTGCGTCTGACCTTCATTCCTTTTCCTGGCTTTATGGTAGTCCATTGTTTCTCTCTTCTCCCACTTGACCTGATGACTTCAAAGTTCACCCACGCCGCAGCCTGCGTCTGACCCTCATTCCTTTTCCTGGCTGTATGGTATTCCATTGTGTGTTTCTTCCTTCACTGGGCGTGAGATCTTCCAGGTTCATTCACACTGCAGCCTGCATCTGACCCTCATTCGTTTTAACTGGCCATATAGTATTCCATTGTGTGTCTCTTCTCCCACCGGGCCTGATGTTTTCAAGGTTCACCCATGCCGCAGCCTGCATCTGACCCTCATTCCTTTTCCTGGCTGTATAGTATTCCATTGTGTGTCTCTTTTCTCACTGTGCCTTTTGTCTTCAAGGTTCACCCATGCCGCAGCCTGCTTCTGACCCTCATTCTTTTTCCTGGCTGTGTAGTATTCCATTGCGTGTCTCTTCTCTCACTGGGCCTGATGTATTCAAATTTCCTTCACTCTGCAACCCGCATCTGATCTTCTTTCCTTTTCCTGGCTGTAGAGTATTCCATTTTGTGTCTCTTCTCTCACTGGGTGTGATGTCTTCAAGGTTCATTACCACTGCAGCCTGTGTCTGACCGTCATTCTTTTTACTGGCTGTATAGCATTCCATTGTGTGTGTCTTCTCTTACTGGGCCTGATGTCTTCCACGTTCACTAACACTGCAGCCTGTGTCTGACCCTCATTTCTTTTCCTGGCTGTGTAGTATTCCATTGTGTTTCTCTTCTCTCACTAGGCCTGAGGTCTTGAATGTTCCTCCACGCTGCATCCTCCCTCTGACCCTCATTCCTTTTCCTGGCTGTGTAGTACTCCATTGTGTGTCTCTTCTCTCACTGGACCTGATGTGTTCAACGTTCGTTCACACTGCAGCCTGCATCTGACATTCATTTCTTTTCCTTGCTCTATGGTATTCCATTGTGTGTCTCTTCCTTCACTGGGCCTGAGATCTTCCAGGTTCATTCACACTGCAGCCTGCATCTGAGCCTCATTCGTTTTAGCTGGCAATATAGTATTCCATTGTGTGTCTCTTCTCCCACCGGGCCTGATGTGTTCAAGGTTCACCCATGCCGCAGCCTGCATCAGACCCTCATTCCTTTTCCTGGCTGTATAGTATTCCATTGTGTGTCTCTTCTCCCACTGGGCCTGATGGCTTCAACGTTCACCCATGCCGCAGCATGCGTCTGACCCTCATTCCTTTTCCTGGCTGTATACTATTCCATAGTGTGTCCCTTGTCTCACTGGGCCTGATGCCTTCAAGGTTCATCCACACTGCAGCTTGTGTCTGACCCTCATTCCATTTCCTGGCTGTATGGTATTTCGTTGTGGGTCTCTTCTCCCACTGTGCGTGATGTCTTCACTTTTCACCCATGCCGCAGCCTGCGTCTGACCCTCAATCCTTTTCCTGGCTGTATAGTATTCCATTGACTGTTTATTCTCTTACTGGGCCTGATGACTTCAAGTTTCATTCACACTGTAGCCTGCGTCTGACCCTCATTCCTTTTCCTGTCTGTATAGTATTCCATTGTGTGTCTCTTCTCTTACTGGGCCTGATGTCTTCCAGGTTCATTCCCACTGCAGCCTGCATCTGACCCTCATTCCTTTTCCTGGATGTATAGTATTCCATTGTGTGTCTCTTCTCCCACTGGGCCTGATGTCTTCAAAGTTCACCCATGCCGCAGCCTGCGTCTGACCCTCATTCCTTTTCCTGGATGTATAGTATTCCATTGTGTGTCTCTTCTACCACTGGGCCTGATGTCTTCAAGGTTCACCCATGCCGCAGCCTGCGTCTGACCTTCATTCCTTTTCCTGGCTTTATGGTATTCCATTGTTTGTCTCTTCTCCCACTTGGCCTGATGACTTCAAAGTTCACCCACGCCGCAGCCTGCGTCTGACCCTCATTCCTTTTCCTGGCTGAATGGTATTCCATTGTGTGTCTCTTCCTTCACTGGGCGTGAGATCTTCCAGGTTCATTCACACTGCAGCCTGCATCTGACCCTCATTCGTTTTAACTGGACATATAGTATTCCATTGTGTGTCTCTTCTCCCACCGGGCCTGATGTTTTCAAGGTTCACCCATGCCGCAGCCTGCATCTGACCCTCATTCCTTTTCCTGGCTGTATAGTATTCCATTGTGTGTCTCTTCTCTTACTGGGCCTGATGTCTTCCAGGTTCACTCACACTGCAGCCTGTGTCTGACCCTCATTCCTTTTCCTGGCTGTTTAGTATTCCATTGTGTGTCTCTTCTCTCACTAGGCCTGAGGTCTTGAAGGTTCATCCACGCTGCAGCCTGCATCTGACCCTCATTCCCTTTCCTGGCTCTGTAGTATTCCATTGAGTGTCTCTTCTCTTACAGGGCCTGATGTCTTCAAGTTTCATTCACACTGCATCCTGCGTCTGACCCTCATTCCTTTTCCTGGCTGTATAGTATTCCATTGTGTGTCTCTTCTCTCACTGGGCCTAATGTCTTCAATGTTCACCCATGCCGCAGCCTGCTTCTGAACCTCTTTCCTTTTCCTTGCTCTATGGTATTCCATTGTGTGTCTCTTCCTTCACTGGGCCTGAGATCTTCCAGGTTCATTCACACTGCAGCCTGCATCTGACGCTCGTTCGTTTTAGCTGGCCATATAGTATTCCATTGTGTGTCTCTTCTCCCACCGGGCCTGATGTGTTCAAGGTTCACCCATGCCGCAGCCTGCATCAGACCCTCATTCCTTTTCCTGGCTGTATAGTATTCCATTGTGTGTCTCTTCTCCCACTTGGCCTGATGGCTTCAACGTTCACCCATGCCGCAGCATGCGTCTGACCCTCATTCGTTTTCCTGGCTGTATACTATTCCATAGTGTGTCTCTTGTCTCACTGGGCCTGATGCCTTCAAGGTTCATCCACACTGCAGCCTGTGTCTGACCCTCATACTTTTTCCTGGCTATATGGTATTTCTTTGTGGGTCTCTTCTCCCACTGTGCGTGATGTCTTCACTTTTCACCCATGCCGCAGCCTGCGTCTGACCCTCATTCCTTTTCCTGGCTGTATAGTATTCCATTAACTGTTTATTCTCTTACTGGGCCTGATGACTTCAAGTTTCATTCACACTGTAGCCTGCGTCTGACCCTCATTCTTTTTCCTGTCTGCATAGTATTCCATTGTGTGTCTCTTCTACCACTGGGCCTGATGTCTTCATGGTTCACCCATGTCGCAGCCTGCGTCTGACCTTCATTCCCTTTCCTGGCTTTATGGTATTCCATTGTTTGTCTGTTCTCCCACTTGGCCTGATGTCTTCAAAGTTCACCCATGCCGCAGCCTGCGTCTGACCCTCATTCCTTTTCCTAGATGTATAGTATTCCATTGTGTGTCTCTTCTACCACTGGGCATGATGTCTTCAAGGTTCATCCATGCCGCAGCCTGCGTCTGACCTTCATTCCTTTTCCTGGCTTTATGGTAGTCCATTGTTTCTCTCTTCTCCCACTTGGCCTGATGACTTCAAAGTTCACCCACGCCGCAGCCTGCGTCTGACCCTCATTCCTTTTCCTGGCTGTATGGTATTCCATTGTGTGTTTCTTCCTTCACTGGGCGTGAGATCTTCCAGGTTCATTCACACTGCAGCCTGCATCTGACCCTCATTCGTTTTAACTGGACATATAGTATTCCATTGTGTGTCTCTTCTCCCACCGGGCCTGATGTTTTCAAGGTTCACCCATGCCGCAGCCTGCATCTGACCCTCATTCCTTTTCCTGGCTCTATAGTATTCCATTGTGTGTCTCTTCTCTTACTGGGCCTGATGTCTTCCAGGTTCACTCACACTGCAGCCTGTGTCTGACCCTCATTCCTTTTCCTGGCTGTTTAGTATTCCATTGTGTGTCTCTTCTCTCACTAGGCCTGAGGTCTTGAAGGTTCATCCACGCTGCAGCCTGCATCTGACCCTCATTCCCTTTCCTGGCTCTGTAGTATTCCATTGAGTGTCTCTTCTCTTACAGGGCCTGATGTCTTCAAGTTTCATTCACACTGCATCCTGCGTCTGACCCTCATTCCTTTTCCTGGCTGTATAGTATTCCATTGTGTGTCTCTTCTCTCACTGGGCCTAATGTCTTCAATGTTCACCCATGCCGCAGCCTGCTTCTGAACCTCTTTCCTTTTCCTTGCTCTATGGTATTCCATTGTGTGTCTCTTCCTTCACTGGGCCTGAGATCTTCCAGGTTCATTCACACTGCAGCCTGCATCTGACGCTCGTTCATTTTAGCTGGCCATATAGTATTCCATTGTGTGTCTCTTCTCCCACCGGGCCTGATGTGTTCAAGGTTCACCCATGCCGCAGCCTGCATCAGAACCTCATTCCTTTTCCTGGCTGTATAGTATTCCATTGTGTGTCTCTTCTCCCACTGGGCCTGATGGCTTCAACGTTCACCCATGCCGCAGCATGCGTCTGACCCTCATTCCTTTTCCTCGCTGGATGGTATTCCATGGTGTGTCTCTTCCTTCACTGGGCCTGAGATCTTCCAGGTTCATTCACACTGCAGCCTGCATCTGACGCTCGTTCGTTTTAGCTGGCGATATAGTATCCCATTGTGTGTCTCTTCTCCCACCGGGCCTGATGTGTTCAAGGTTCACCCATGCCGCAGCCTGCATCAGACCCTCATTCCTTTTCCTGGCTGTATAGTATTCCATTGTGTGTCTCTTCTCCCACTGGGCCTGATGGCTTCAACGTTCACCCATGCCGCAGCATGCGTCTGACCCTCATTCCTTTTCTTCGCTGGATTGTATTCCATTGTGTGTCTCTTCCTTCACTGGGCCTGAGATCTTCCAGGTTCATTCACACTGCAGCCTGCATCTGACCCTCATTCGTTTTAACTGGACATATAGTATTCCATTGTGTGTCTCTTCTCCCACCGGGCCTGATGTTTTCAAGGTTCACCCATGCCGCAGCCTGCATCTGACCCTCATTCCTTTTCCTGGCTCTATAGTATTCCATTGTGTGTCTCTTCTCTTACTGGGCCTGATGTCTTCCAGGTTCACTCACACTGCAGCCTGTGTCTGACCCTCATTCCTTTTCCTGGCTGTTTAGTATTCCATTGTGTGTCTCTTCTCTCACTAGGCCTGAGGTCTTGAAGGTTCATCCACGCTGCAGCCTGCATCTGACCCTCATTCCCTTTCCTGGCTCTGTAGTATTCCATTGAGTGTCTCTTCTCTTACAGGGCCTGATGTCTTCAAGTTTCATTCACACTGCATCCTGCGTCTGACCCTCATTCCTTTTCCTGGCTGTATAGTATTCCATTGTGTGTCTCTTCTCTCACTGGGCCTAATGTCTTCAATGTTCACCCATGCCGCAGACTGCTTCTGAACCTCTTTCCTTTTCCTTGCTCTATGGTATTCCATTGTGTGTCTCTTCCTTCACTGGGCCTGAGATCTTCCAGGTTCATTCACACTGCAGCCTGCATCTGACGCTCGTTCATTTTAGCTGGCCATATAGTATTCCATTGTGTGTCTCTTCTCCCACCGGGCCTGATGTGTTCAAGGTTCACCCATGCCGCAGCCTGCATCAGACCCTCATTCCTTTTCCTGGCTGTATAGTATTCCATTGTGTGTCTCTTCTCCCACTGGGCCTGATGGCTTCAACGTTCACCCATGCTGCAGCATGCGTCTGACCCTCATTCCTTTTCCTCGCTGGATGGTATTCCATTGTGTGTCTCTTCCTTCACTGGGCCTGAGATCTTACAGGTTCATTCACACTGCAGCCTGCATCTGACGCTCGTTCGTTTTAGCTGGCCATATAGTATTCCATTGTGTGTCTCTTCTCCCACCGGGCCTGATGTGTTCAAGGTTCACCCATGCCGCAGCCTGCATCAGACCCTCATTCCTTTTCCTGGCTGTATAGTATTCCATTGTGTGTCTCTTCTCCCACTTGGCCTGATGGCTTCAACGTTCACCCATGCCGCAGCATGCGTCTGACCCTCATTCCTTTTCCTGACTGTATACTATTCCATAGTGTGTCTCTTGTCTCACTGGGCCTGATGCCTTCAAGGTTCATCCACACTGCAGCCTGTGTCTGACCCTCATACTTTTTCCTGGCTATATGGTATTTCGTTGTGGGTCTCTTCTCCCACTGTGCGTGATGTCTTCACTTTTCACCCATGCCGCAGCCTGCGTCTGACCCTCATTCCTTTTCCTGGCTGTATAGTATTCCATTAACTGTTTATTCTCTTACTGGGCCTGATGACTTCAAGTTTCATTCACACTGTAGCCTGCGTCTGACCCTCATTCTTTTTCCTGTCTGCATAGCATTCCATTGTGTGTCTCTTCTACCACTGGGCCTGATGTCTTCATGGTTCACCCATGTCGCAGCCTGCGTCTGACCTTCATTCCCTTTCCTGGCTTTATGGTATTCCATTGTTTGTCTGTTCTCCCACTTGGCCTGATGTCTTCAAAGTTCACCCATGCCGCAGCCTGCGTCTGACCCTCATTCCTTTTCCTGGATGTATAGTATTCCATTGTGTGTCTCTTCTACCACTGGGCCTGATGTCTTCAAGGTTCATCCATGCCGCAGCCTGCGTCTGACCTTCATTCCTTTTCCTGGCTTTATGGTAGTCCATTGTTTCTCTCTTCTCCCACTTGGCCTGATGACTTCAAAGTTCACCCACGCCGCAGCCTGCGTCTGACCCTCATTCCTTTTCCTGGCTGTATGGTATTCCATTGTGTGTTTCTTCCTTCACTGGGCGTGAGATCTTCCAGGTTCATTCACACTGCAGCCTGCATCTGACCCTCATTCGTTTTAACTGGCCATATAGTATTCCATTGTGTGTCTCTTCTCCCACCGGGCCTGATGTTTTCAAGGTTCACCCATGCCGCAGCCTGCATCTGACCCTCATTCCTTTTCCTGGCTGTATAGTATTCCATTGTGTGTCTCTTTTCTCACTGTGCCTTTTGTCTTCAAGGTTCACCCATGCCGCAGCCTGCTTCTGACCCTCATTCTTTTTCCTGGCTGTGTAGTATTCCATTGCGTGTCTCTTCTCTCACTGGGCCTGATGTATTCAAATTTCCTTCACTCTGCAACCCGCATCTGATCTTCTTTCCTTTTCCTGGCTGTAGAGTATTCCATTTTGTGTCTCTTCTCTCACTGGGTGTGATGTCTTCAAGGTTCATTAACACTGCAGCCTGTGTCTGACCGTCATTCTTTTTACTGGCTGTATAGCATTCCATTGTGTGTGTCTTCTCTTACTGGGCCTGATGTCTTCCAAGTTCACTAACACTGCAGCCTGTGTCTGACCCTCATTTCTTTTCCTGGCTGTGTAGTATTCCATTGTGTGTCTCTTCTCTCACTAGGCCTGAGGTCTTGAATGTTCCTCCACGCTGCATCCTCCCTCTGACCCTCATTCCTTTTCCTGGCTGTGTAGTACTCCATTGTGTGTCTCTTCTCTCACTGGACCTGATGTGTTCAACGTTCGTTCACACTGCAGCCTGCATCTGACATTCATTTCTTTTCCTTGCTCTATGGTATTCCATTGTGTGTCTCTTCCTTCACTGGGCCTGAGATCTTCCAGGTTCATTCACACTGCAGCCTGCATCTGAGCCTCATTCGTTTTAGCTGGCAATATAGTATTCCATTGTGTGTCTCTTCTCCCACCGGGCCTGATGTGTTCAAGGTTCACCCATGCCGCAGCCTGCATCAGACCCTCATTCCTTTTCCTGGCTGTATGGTATTCCATTGTGTGTCTCTTCTCCCACTGGGCCTGATGGCTTCAACGTTCACCCATGCCGCAGCATGCGTCTGACCCTCATTCCTTTTCCTGGCTGTATACTATTCCATAGTGTGTCCCTTGTCTCACTGGGCCTGATGCCTTCAAGTTTCATCCACACTGCAGCTTGTGTCTGACCCTCATTCCATTTCCTGGCTGTATGGTATTTCGTTGTGGGTCTCTTCTCCCACTGTGCGTGATGTCTTCACTTTTCACCCATGCCGCAGCCTGCGTCTGACCCTCATTCCTTTTCCTGGCTGTATAGTATTCCATTGACTGTTTATTCTCTTACTGGGCCTGATGACTTCAAGTTTCATTCCCACTGTAGCCTGCGTCTGACCCTCATTCCTTTTCCTGTCTGTATAGTATTCCATTGTGTGTCTCTTCTCTTACTGGGCCTGATGTCTTCCAGGTTCATTCCCACTGCAGCCTGCATCTGACCCTCATTCCTTTTTCTAGATGTATAGTATTCCATTGTGTGTCTCTTCTCCCACTGGGCCTGATGTCTTCAAAGTTCACCCATGCCGCAGCCTGCGTCTGACCCACATTCCTTTTCCTGGATGTATAGTATTCCATTGTGTGTCTCTTCTACCACTGGGCCTGATGTCTTCAAGGTTCACCCATGCCGCAGCCTGCGTCTGACCTTCATTCCTTTTCCTGGCTTTATGGTATTCCATTGTTTGTCTCTTCTCCCACTTGGCCTGATGACTTCAAAGTTCACCCACGCCGCAGCCTGCGTCTGACCCTCATTCCTTTTCCTGGCTGAATGGTATTCCATTGTGTGTCTCTTCCTTCACTGGGCGTGAGATCTTCCAGGTTCATTCACACTGCAGCCTGCATCTGACCCTCATTCGTTTTAACTGGACATATAGTATTCCATTGTGTGTCTCTTCTCCCACCGGGCCTGATGTTTTCAAGGTTCACCCATGCCGCAGCCTGCATCTGACCCTCATTCCTTTTCCTGGCTGTATAGTATTCCATTGTGTGTCTCTTCTCTTACTGGGCCTGATGTCTTCCAGGTTCACTCACACTGCAGCCTGTGTCTGACCCTCATTCCTTTTCCTGGCTGTTTAGTATTCCATTGTGTGTCTCTTCTCTCACTAGGCCTGAGGTCTTGAAGGTTCATCCACGCTGCAGCCTGCATCTGACCCTCATTCCCTTTCCTGGCTCTGTAGTATTCCATTGAGTGTCTCTTCTCTTACAGGGCCTGATGTCTTCAAGTTTCATTCACACTGCATCCTGCGTCTGACCCTCATTCCTTTTCCTGGCTGTATAGTATTCCATTGTGTGTCTCTTCTCTCACTGGGCCTAATGTCTTCAATGTTCACCCATGCCGCAGCCTGCTTCTGAACCTCTTTCCTTTTCATTGCTCTATGGTATTCCATTGTGTGTCTCTTCCTTCACTGGGCCTGAGATCTTCCAGGTTCATTCACACTGCAGCCTGCATCTGACGCTCGTTCATTTTAGCTGGCCATATAGTATTCCATTGTGTGTCTCTTCTCCCACCGGGCCTGATGTGTTCAAGGTTCACCCATGCCGCAGCCTGCATCAGACCCTCATTCCTTTTCCTGGCTGTATAGTATTCCATTGTGTGTCTCTTCTCCCACTTGGCCTGATGGCTTCAACGTTCACCCATGCCGCAGCATGCGTCTGACCCTCATTCCTTTTCCTCGCTGGATGGTATTCCATTGTGTGTCTCTTCCTTCACTGGGCCTGAGATCTTCCAGGTTCATTCACACTGCAGCCTGCATCTGACGCTCGTTCGTTTTAGCTGGCCATATAGTATTCCATTGTGTGTCTCTTCTCCCACCGGGCCTGATGTGTTCAAGGTTCACCCATGCCGCAGCCTGCATCAGACCCTCATTCCTTTTCCTGGCTGTATAGTATTCCATTGTGTGTCTCTTCTCCCACTGGGCCTGATGGCTTCAACGTTCACCCATGCCGCAGGATGCGTCTGACCCTCATTCCTTTTCCTGGCTGTATACTATTCCATAGTGTGTCTCTTGTCTCACTGGGCCTGATGCCTTCAAGGTTCATCCACACTGCAGCCTGTGTCTGACCCTCATACTTTTTCCTGGCTATATGGTATTTCGTTGTGGGTCTCTTCTCCCACTGTGCGTGATGTCTTCACTTTTCACCCATGCCGCAGCCTGCGTCTGACCCTCATTCCTTTTCCTGGCTGTATAGTATTCCATTAACTGTTTATTCTCTTACTGGGCCTGATGACTTCAAGTTTCATTCACACAGTAGCCTGCGTCTGACCCTCATTCTTTTTCCCGTCTGTATAGTATTCCATTGTGTGTCTCTTCTACCACTGGGCCTGATGTCTTCATGGTTCACCCATGTCGCAGCCTGCGTCTGACCTTCATTCCCTTTCCTGGCTTTATGGTATTCCATTGTTTGTCTGTTCTCCCACTTGGCCTGATGTCTTCAAAGTTCACCCATGCCGCAGCCTGCGTCTGACCCTCATTCCTTTTCCTGGATGTATAGTATTCCATTGTGTGTCTCTTCTACCACTGGGCCTGATGTCTTCAAGGTTCATCCATGCCGCAGCCTGCGTCTGACCTTCATTCCTTTTCCTGGCTTTATGGTAGTCCATTGTTTCTCTCTTCTCCCACTTGGCCTGATGACTTCAAAGTTCACCCACGCCGCAGCCTGCGTCTGACCCTCATTCCTTTTCCTGGCTGTATGGTATTCCATTGTGTGTTTCTTCCTTCACTGGGCGTGAGATCTTCCAGGTTCATTCACACTGCAGCCTGCATCTGACCCTCATTCGTTTTAACTGGCCATATAGTATTCCATTGTGTGTCTCTTCTCCCACCGGGCCTGATGTTTTCAAGGTTCACCCATGCCGCAGCCTGCATCTGACCCTCATTCCTTTTCCTGGCTGTATAGTATTCCATTGTGTGTCTCTTTTCTCACTGTGCCTTTTGTCTTCAAGGTTCACCCATGCCGCAGCCTGCTTCTGACCCTCATTCTTTTTCCTGGCTGTGTAGTATTCCATTGCGTGTCTCTTCTCTCACTGGGCCTGATGTATTCAAATTTCCTTCACTCTGCAACCCGCATCTGATCTTCTTTCCTTTTCCTGGCTGTAGAGTATTCCATTTTGTGTCTCTTCTCTCACTGGGTGTGATGTCTTCAAGGTTCATTAACACTGCAGCCTGTGTCTGAACGTCATTCTTTTTACTGGCTGTATAGCATTCCATTGTGTGTGTCTTCTCTTACTGGGCCTGATGTCTTCCAAGTTCACTAACACTGCAGCCTGTGTCTGACCCTCATTTCTTTTCCTGGCTGTGTAGTATTCCATTGTGTGTCTCTTCTCTCACTAGGCCTGAGGTCTTGAATGTTCCTCCACGCTGCATCTTCCCTCTGACCCTCATTCCTATTCCTGGCTGTGTAGTACTCCATTGTGTGTCTCTTCTCTCACTGGACCTGATGTGTTCAACGTTCGTTCACACTGCAGCCTGCATCTGACATTCATTTCTTTACCTTGCTCTATGGTATTCCATTGTGTGTCTCTTCCTTCACTGGGCCTGAGATCTTCCAGGTTCATTCACACTGCAGCCTGCATCTGAGCCTCATTCGTTTTAGCTGGCAATATAGTATTCCATTGTGTGTCTCTTCTCCCACCGGGCCTGATGTGTTCAAGGTTCACCCATGCCGCAGCCTGCACAGACCCTCATTCCTTTTCCTGGCTGTATAGTATTCCATTGTGTGTCTCTTCTCCCACTGGGCCTGATGGCTTCAACGTTCACCCATGCCGCAGCATGCGTCTGACCCTCATTCCTTTTCCTGGCTGTATACTATTCCATAGTGTGTCCCTTGTCTCACTGGGCCTGATGCCTTCAAGGTTCATCCACACTGCAGCTTGTGTCTGACCCTCATTCCATTTCCTGGCTGTATGGTATTTCGTTGTGGGTCTCTTCTCCCACTGTGCGTGATGTCTTCACTTTTCACCCATGCCGCAGCCTGCGTCTGACCCTCATTCCTTTTCCTGGCTGTATAGTATTCCATTGACTGTTTATTCTCTTACTGGGCCTGATGACTTCAAGTTTCATTCACACTGTAGCCTGCGTCTGACCCTCATTCCTTTTCCTGTCTGTCTAGTATTCCATTGTGTGTCTCTTCTCTTACTGGGCCTGATGTCTTCCAGGTTCATTCCCACTGCAGCCTGCATCTGACCCTCATTCCTTTTCCTGGATGTATAGTATTCCATTGTGTGTCTCTTCTCCCACTGGGCCTGATGTCTTCAAAGTTCACCCATGCCGCAGCCTGCGTCTGACCCTCATTCCTTTTCCTGGATGTATAGTATTCCATTGTGTGTCTCTTCTACCACTGGGCCTGATGTCTTCAAGGTTCACCCATGCCGCAGCCTGCGTCTGACCTTCATTCCTTTTCCTGGCTTTATGATATTCCATTGTTTGTCTCTTCTCCCACTTGGCCTGATGACTTCAAAGTTCACCCACGCCGCAGCCTGCGTCTGACCCTCATTCCTTTTCCTGGCTGAATGGTATTCCATTGTGTGTCTCTTCCTTCACTGGGCGTGAGATCTTCCAGGTTCATTCACACTGCAGCCTGCATCTGACCCTCATTCGTTTTAACTGGACATATAGTATTCCATTGTGTGTCTCTTCTCCCACCGGGCCTGATGTTTTCAAGGTTCACCCATGCCGCAGCCTGCATCTGACCCTCATTCCTTTTCCTGGCTGTATAGTATTCCATTGTGTGTCTCTTCTCTTACTGGGCCTGATGTCTTCCAGGTTCACTCACACTGCAGCCTGTGTCTGACCCTCATTCCTTTTCCTGGCTGTTTAGTATTCCATTGTGTGTCTCTTCTCTCACTAGGCCTGAGGTCTTGAAGGTTCATCCACGCTGCAGCCTGCATCTGACCCTCATTCCCTTTCCTGGCTCTGTAGTATTCCATTGAGTGTCTCTTCTCTTACAGGGCCTGATGTCTTCAAGTTTCATTCACACTGCATCCTGCGTCTGACCCTCATTCCTTTTCCTGGCTGTATAGTATTCCATTGTGTGTCTCTTCTCTCACTGGGCCTAATGTCTTCAATGTTCACCCATGCCGCAGCCTGCTTCTGAACCTCTTTCCTTTTCCTTGCTCTATGGTATTCCATTGTGTGTCTCTTCCTTCACTGGGCCTGAGATCTTCCAGGTTCATTCACACTGCAGCCTGCATCTGACGCTCGTTCATTTTAGCTGGCCATATAGTATTCCATTGTGTGTCTCTTCTCCCACCGGGCCTGATGTGTTCAAGGTTCACCCATGCCGCAGCCTGCATCAGACCCTCATTCCTTTTCCTGGCTGTATAGTATTCCATTGTGTGTCTCCTCTCCCACTGGGCCTGATGGCTTCAACGTTCACCCATGCCGCAGCATGCGTCTGACCCTCATTCCTTTTCTTCGCTGGATGGTATTCCATTGTGTGTCTCTTCCTTCACTGGGCCTGAGATCTTCCAGGTTCATTCACACTGCAGCCTGCATCTGACGCTCGTTCGTTTTAGCTGGCCATATAGTATTCCATTGTGTGTCTCTTCTCCCACCGGGCCTGATGTGTTCAAGGTTCACCCATGCCGCAGCCTGCATCAGACCCTCATTCCTTTTCCTGGCTGTATAGTATTCCATTGTGTGTCTCTTCTCCCACTTGGCCTGATGGCTTCAACGTTCACCCATGCCGCAGCATGCGTCTGACCCTCATTCCTTTTCCTGGCTGTATACTATTCCATAGTGTGTCTCTTGTCTCACTGGGCCTGATGCCTTCAAGGTTCATCCACACTGCAGCCTGTGTCTGACCCTCATACTTTTTCCTGGCTATATGGTATTTCGTTGTGGGTCTCTTCTCCCACTGTGCGTGATGTCTTCACTTTTCACCCATGTCGCAGCCTGCGTCTGACCCTCATTCCTTTTCCTGGCTGTATAGTATTCCATTAACTGTTTATTCTCTTACTGGGCCTGATGACTTCAAGTTTCATTCACACTGTAGCCTGCGTCTGACCCTCATTCTTTTTCCTGTCTGCATAGTATTCCATTGTGTGTCTCTTCTACCACTGGGCCTGATGTCTTCATGGTTCACCCATGTCGCAGCCTGCGTCTGACCTTCATTCCCTTTCCTGGCTTTATGGTATTCCATTGTTTGTCTGTTCTCCCACTTGGCCTGATGTCTTCAAAGTTCACCCATGCCGCAGCCTGCGTCTGACCCTCATTCCTTTTCCTGGATGTATAGTATTCCACTGTGTGTCTCTTCTACCACTGGGCCTGATGTCTTCAAGGTTCATCCATGCCGCAGCCTGCGTCTGACCTTCATTCCTTTTCCTGGCTTTATGGTAGTCCATTGTTTCTCTCTTCTCCCACTTGGCCTGATGACTTCAAAGTTCACCCACGCCGCAGCCTGCGTCTGACCCTCATTCCTTTTCCTGGCTGTATGGTATTCCATTGTGTGTTTCTTCCTTCACTGGGCGTGAGATCTTCCAGGTTCATTCACACTGCAGCCTGCATCTGACCCTCATTCGTTTTAACTGGCCATATAGTATTCCATTGTGTGTCTCTTCTCCCACCGGGCCTGATGTTTTCAAGGTTCACCCATGCCGCAGCCTGCATCTGACCCTCATTCCTTTTCCTGGCTGTATAGTATTCCATTGTGTGTCTCTTTTCTCACTGTGCCTTTTGTCTTCAAGGTTCACCCATGCCGCAGCCTGCTTCTGACCCTCATTCTTTTTCCTGGCTGTGTAGTATTCCATTGCGTGTCTCTTCTCTCACTGGGCCTGATGTATTCAAATTTCCTTCACTCTGCAACCCGCATCTGATCTTCTTTCCTTTTCCTGGCTGTAGAGTATTCCATTTTGTGTCTCTTCTCTCACTGGGTGTGATGTCTTCAAGGTTCATTAACACTGCAGCCTGTGTCTGACCGTCATTCTTTTTACTGGCTGTATAGCATTCCATTGTGTGTGTCTTCTCTTACTGGGCCTGATGTCTTCCAAGTTCACTAACACTGCAGCCTGTGTCTGACCCTCATTTCTTTTCCTGGCTGTGTAGTATTCCATTGTGTGTCTCTTCTCTCACTAGGCCTGAGGTCTTGAATGTTCCTCCACGCTGCATCCTCCCTCTGACCCTCATTCCTTTTCCTGGCTGTGTAGTACTCCATTGTGTGTCTCTTCTCTCACTGGACCTGATGTGTTCAACGTTCGTTCACACTGCAGCCTGCATCTGACATTCATTTCTTTTCCTTGCTCTATGGTATTCCATTGTGTGTCTCTTCCTTCACTGGGCCTGAGATCTTCCAGGTTCATTCACACTGCAGCCTGCATCTGAGCCTCATTCGTTTTAGCTGGCAATATAGTATTCCATTGTGTGTCTCTTCTCCCACCGGGCCTGATGTGTTCAAGGTTCACCCATGCCGCAGCCTGCATCAGACCCTCATTCCTTTTCCTGGCTGTATGGTATTCCATTGTGTGTCTCTTCTCCCACTGGGCCTGATGGCTTCAACGTTCACCCATGCCGCAGCATGCGTCTGACCCTCATTCCTTTTCCTGGCTGTATACTATTCCATAGTGTGTCCCTTGTCTCACTGGGCCTGATGCCTTCAAGGTTCATCCACACTGCAGCTTGTGTCTGACCCTCATTCCATTTCCTGGCTGTATGGTATTTCGTTGTGGGTCGCTTCTCCCACTGTGCGTGATGTCTTCACTTTTCACCCATGCCGCAGCCTGCGTCTGACCCTCATTCCTTTTCCTGGCTGTATAGTATTCCATTGTGTGTCTCTTCTCTTACTGGGCCTGATGTCTTCCAGGTTCATTCCCACTGCAGCCTGCATCGGACCCTCATTCCTTTTCCTGGATGTATAGTATTCCATTGTGTGTCTCTTCTACCACTGGGCCTGATGTCTTCAAGGTTCACCCATGCCGCAGCCTGCGTCTGACCTTCATTCCTTTTCCTGGCTTTATGGTATTCCATTGTTTGTCTCTTCTCCCACTTGGCCTGATGACTTCAAAGTTCACCCACGCCGCAGCCTGCGTCTGACCCTCATTCCTTTTCCTGGCTGAATGGTATTCCATTGTGTGTCTCTTCCTTCACTGGGCGTGAGATCTTCCAGGTTCATTCACACTGCAGCCTGCATCTGACCCTCATTCGTTTTAACTGGACATATAGTATTCCATTGTGTGTCTCTTCTCCCACCGGGCCTGATGTTTTCAAGGTTCACCCATGCCGCAGCCTGCATCTGACCCTCATTCCTTTTCCTGGCTGTATAGTATTCCATTGTGTGTCTCTTCTCTTACTGGGCCTGATGTCTTCCAGGTTCACTCACACTGCAGCCTGTGTCTGACCCTCATTCCTTTTCCTGGCTGTTTAGTATTCCATTGTGTGTCTCTTCTCTCACTAGGCCTGAGGTCTTGAAGGTTCATCCACGCTGCAGCCTGCATCTGACCCTCATTCCCTTTCCTGGCTCTGTAGTATTCCATTGAGTGTCTCTTCTCTTACAGGGCCTGATGTCTTCAAGTTTCATTCACACTGCATCCTGCGTCTGACCCTCATTCCTTTTCCTGGCTGTATAGTATTCCATTGTGTGTCTCTTCTCTCACTGGGCCTAATGTCTTCAATGTTCACCCATGCCGCAGCCTGCTTCTGAACCTCTTTCCTTTTCCTTGCTCTATGGTATTCCATTGTGTGTCTCTTCCTTCACTGGGCCTGAGATCTTCCAGGTTCATTCACACTGCAGCCTGCATCTGACGCTCGTTCATTTTAGCTGGCCATATAGTATTCCATTGTGTGTCTCTTCTCCCACCGGGCCTGATGTGTTCAAGGTTCACCCATGCCGCAGCCTGCATCAGACCCTCATTCCTTTTCCTGGCTGTATAGTATTCCATTGTGTGTCTCTTCTCCCACTGGGCCTGATGGCTTCAACGTTCACCCATGCCGCAGCATGCGTCTGACCCTCATTCCTTTTCCTCGCTGGATGGTATTCCATTGTGTGTCTCTTCCTTCACTGGGCCTGAGATCTTCCAGGTTCATTCACACTGCAGCCTGCATCTGACGCTCGTTCGTTTTAGCTGGCCATATAGTATTCCATTGTGTGTCTCTTCTCCCACCGGGCCTGATGTGTTCAAGGTTCACCCATGCCGCAGCCTGCATCAGACCCTCATTCCTTTTCCTGGCTGTATAGTATTCCATTGTGTGTCTCTTCTCCCACTGGGCCTGATGGCTTCAACGTTCACCCATGCCGCAGGATGCGTCTGACCCTCATTCCTTTTCCTGGCTGTATACTATTCCATAGTGTGTCTCTTGTCTCACTGGGCCTGATGCCTTCAAAGTTCATCCACACTGCAGCCTGTGTCTGACCCTCATACTTTTTCCTGGCTATATGGTATTTCGTTGTGGGTCTCTTCTCCCACTGTGCGTGATGTCTTCACTTTTCACCCATGCCGCAGCCTGCGTCTGACCCTCATTCCTTTTCCTGGCTGTATAGTATTCCATTAACTGTTTATTCTCTTACTGGGCCTGATGACTTCAAGTTTCATTCACACTGTAGCCTGCGTCTGACCCTCATTCTTTTTCCCGTCTGTATAGTATTCCATTGTGTGTCTCTTCTACCACTGGGTCTGATGTCTTCATGGTTCACCGATGTCGCAGCCTGCGTCTGACCTTCATTCCCTTTCCTGGCTTTATGGTATTCCATTGTTTGTCTGTTCTCCCACTTGGCCTGATGTCTTCAAAGTTCACCCATGCCGCAGCCTGCGTCTGACCCTCATTCCTTTTCCTGGATGTATAGTATTCCATTGTGTGTCTCTTCTACCACTGGGCCTGATGTCTTCAAGGTTCATCCATGCCGCAGCCTGCGTCTGACCTTCATTCCTTTTCCTGGCTTTATGGTAGTCCATTGTTTCTCTCTTCTCCCACTTGGCCTGATGACTTCAAAGTTCACCCACGCCGCAGCCTGCGTCTGACCCTCATTCCTTTTCCTGGCTGTATGGTATTCCATTGTGTGTTTCTTCCTTCACTGGGCGTGAGATCTTCCAGGTTCATTCACACTGCAGCCTGCATCTGACCCTCATTCGTTTTAACTGGCCATATAGTATTCCATTGTGTGTCTCTTCTCCCACCGGGCCTGATGTTTTCAAGGTTCACCCATGCCGCAGCCTGCATCTGACCCTCATTCCTTTTCCTGGCTGTATAGTATTCCATTGTGTGTCTCTTTTCTCACTGTGCCTTTTGTCTTCAAGGTTCACCCATGCCGCAGCCTGCTTCTGACCCTCATTCTTTTTCCTGGCTGTGTAGTATTCCATTGCGTGTCTCTTCTCTCACTGGGCCTGATGTATTCAAATTTCCTTCACTCTGCAACCCGCATCTGATCTTCTTTCCTTTTCCTGGCTGTAGAGTATTCCATTTTGTGTCTCTTCTCTCACTGGGTGTGATGTCTTCAAGGTTCATTACCACTGCAGCCTGTGTCTGACCGTCATTCTTTTTACTGGCTGTATAGCATTCCATTGTGTGTGTCTTCTCTTACTGGGCCTGATGTCTTCCAAGTTCACTAACACTGCAGCCTGTGTCTGACCCTCATTTCTTTTCCTGGCTGTGTAGTATTCCATTGTGTGTCTCTTCTCTCACTAGGCCTGAGGTCTTGAATGTTCCTCCACGCTGCATCTTCCCTCTGACCCTCATTCCTTTTCCTGGCTGTGTAGTACTCCATTGTGTGTCTCTTCTCTCACTGGACCTGATGTGTTCAACGTTCGTTCACACTGCAGCCTGCATCTGACATTCATTTCTTTTCCTTGCTCTATGGTATTCCATTGTGTGTCTCTTCCTTCACTGGGCCTGAGATCTTCCAGGTTCATTCACACTGCAGCCTGCATCTGAGCCTCATTCGTTTTAGCTGGCAATATAGTATTCCATTGTGTGTCTCTTCTCCCACCGGGCCTGATGTGTTCAAGGTTCACCCATGCCGCAGCCTGCATCAGACCCTCATTCCTTTTCCTGGCTGTATAGTATTCCATTGTGTGTCTCTTCTCCCACTGGGCCTGATGGCTTCAACGTTCACCCATGCCGCAGCATGCGTCTGACCCTCATTCCTTTTCCTGGCTGTATACTATTCCATAGTGTGTCCCTTGTCTCACTGGGCCTGATGCCTTCAAGGTTCATCCACACTGCAGCTTGTGTCTGACCCTCATTCCATTTCCTGGCTGTATGGTATTTCGTTGTGGGTCTCTTCTCCCACTGTGCGTGATGTCTTCACTTTTCACCCATGCCGCAGCCTGCGTCTGACCCTCATTCCTTTTCCTGGCTGTATAGTATTCCATTGACTGTTTATTCTCTTACTGGGCCTGATGACTTCAAGTTTCATTCACACTGTAGCCTGCGCTTGACCCTCATTCCTTTTCCTGTCTGTATAGTATTCCATTGTGTGTCTCTTCTCTTACTGGGCCTGATGTCTTCCAGGTTCATTCCCACTGCAGCCTGCATCTGACCCTCATTCCTTTTCCTGGATGTATAGTATTCCATTGTGTGTCTCTTCTCCCACTGGGCCTGATGTCTTCAAAGTTCACCCATGCCGCAGCCTGCGTCTGACCCTCATTTCTTTTCCTGGATGTATAGTATTCCATTGTGTGTCTCTTCTACCACTGGGCCTGATGTCTTCAAGGTTCACCCATGCCGCAGCCTGCGTCTGACCTTCATTCCTTTTCCTGGCTTTATGGTATTCCATTGTTTGTCTCTTCTCCCACTTGGCCTGATGACTTCAAAGTTCACCCACGCCGCAGCCTGCGTCTGACCCTCATTCCTTTTCCTGGCTGAATGGTATTCCATTGTGTGTCTCTTCCTTCACTGGGCGTGAGATCTTCCAGGTTCATTCACACTGCAGCCTGCATCTGACCCTCATTCGTTTTAACTGGACATATAGTATTCCATTGTGTGTCTCTTCTCCCACCGGGCCTGATGTTTTCAAGGTTCACCCATGCCGCAGCCTGCATCTGACCCTCATTCCTTTTCCTGGCTGTATAGTATTCCATTGTGTGTCTCTTCTCTTACTGGGCCTGATGTCTTCCAGGTTCACTCACACTGCAGCCTGTGTCTGACCCTCATTCCTTTTCCTGGCTGTTTAGTATTCCATTGTGTGTCTCTTCTCTCACTAGGCCTGAGGTCTTGAAGGTTCATCCACGCTGCAGCCTGCATCTGACCCTCATTCCCTTTCCTGGCTCTGTAGTATTCCATTGAGTGTCTCTTCTCTTACAGGGCCTGATGTCTTCAAGTTTCATTCACACTGCATCCTGCGTCTGACCCTCATTCCTTTTCCTGGCTGTATAGTATTCCATTGTGTGTCTCTTCTCTCACTGGGCCTAATGTCTTCAATGTTCACCCATGCCGCAGCCTGCTTCTGAACCTCTTTCCTTTTCCTTGCTCTATGGTATTCCATTGTGTGTCTCTTCCTTCACTGGGCCTGAGATCTTCCAGGTTCATTCACACTGCAGCCTGCATCTGACGCTCGTTCATTTTAGCTGGCCATATAGTATTCCATTGTGTGTCTCTTCTCCCACCGGGCCTGATGTGTTCAAGGTTCACCCATGCCGCAGCCTGCATCAGACCCTCATTCCTTTTCCTGGCTGTATAGTATTCCATTGTGTGTCTCTTCTCCCACTGGGCCTGATGGCTTCAACGTTCACCCATGCCGCAGCATGCGTCTGACCCTCATTCCTTTTCCTCGCTGGATGGTATTCCATTGTGTGTCTCTTCCTTCACTGGGCCTGAGATCTTCCAGGGTCATTCACACTGCAGCCTGCATCTGACGCTCGTTCGTTTTAGCTGGCCATATAGTATTCCATTGTGTGTCTCTTCTCCCACCGGGCCTGATGTGTTCAAGGTTCACCCATGCCGCAGCCTGCATCACACCCTCATTCCTTTTCCTGGCTGTATAGTATTCCATTGTGTGTCTCTTCTCCCACTTGGCCTGATGGCTTCAACGTTCACCCATGCCGCAGGATGCGTCTGACCCTCATTCTTTTTCCTGGCTGTATACTATTCCATAGTGTGTCTCTTGTCTCACTGGGCCTGATGCCTTCAAGGTTCATCCACACTGCAGCCTGTGTCTGACCCTCATACTTTTTCCTGGCTATATGGTATTTCGTTGTGGGTCTCTTCTCCCACTGTGCGTGATGTCTTCACTTTTCACCCATGCCGCAGCCTGCGTCTGACCCTCATTCCTTTTCCTGGCTGTATAGTATTCCATTAACTGTTTATTCTCTTACTGGGCCTGATGACTTCAAGTTTCATTCACACTGTAGCCTGCGTCTGACCCTCATTCTTTTTCCCGTCTGTATAGTATTCCATTGTGTGTCTCTTCTACCACTGGGCCTGATGTCTTCATGGTTCACCCATGTCGCAGCCTGCGTCTGACCTTCATTCCCTTTCCTGGCTTTATGGTATTCCATTGTTTGTCTGTTCTCCCACTTGGCCTGATGTCTTCAAAGTTCACCCATGCCGCAGCCTGCGTCTGACCCTCATTCCTTTTCCTGGATGTATAGTATTCCATTGTGTGTCTCTTCTACCACTGGGCCTGATGTCTTCAAGGTTCATCCATGCCGCAGCCTGCGTCTGACCTTCATTCCTTTTCCTGGCTTTATGGTAGTCCATTGTTTCTCTCTTCTCCCACTTGGCCTGATGACTTCAAAGTTCACCCACGCCGCAGCCTGCGTCTGACCCTCATTCCTTTTCCTGGCTGTATGGTATTCCATTGTGTGTTTCTTCCTTCACTGGGCGTGAGATCTTCCAGGTTCATTCACACTGCAGCCTGCATCTGACCCTCATTCGTTTTAACTGGCCATATAGTATTCCATTGTGTGTCTCTTCTCCCACCGGGCCTGATGTTTTCAAGGTTCACCCATGCCGCAGCCTGCATCTGACCCTCATTCCTTTTCCTGGCTGTATAGTATTCCATTGTGTGTCTCTTTTCTCACTGTGCCTTTTGTCTTCAAGGTTCACCCATGCCGCAGCCTGCTTCTGACCCTCATTCTTTTTCCTGGCTGTGTAGTATTCCATTGCGTGTCTCTTCTCTCACTGGGCCTGATGTATTCAAATTTCCTTCACTCTGCAACCCGCATCTGATCTTCTTTCCTTTTCCTGGCTGTAGAGTATTCCATTTTGTGTCTCTTCTCTCACTGGGTGTGATGTCTTCAAGGTTCATTACCACTGCAGCCTGTGTCTGACCGTCATTCTTTTTACTGGCTGTATAGCATTCCATTGTGTGTGTCTTCTCTTACTGGGCCTGATGTCTTCCAAGTTCACTAACACTGCAGCCTGTGTCTGACCCTCATTTCTTTTCCTGGCTGTGTAGTATTCCATTGTGTGTCTCTTCTCTCACTAGGCCTGAGGTCTTGAATGTTCCTCCACGCTGCATCCTCCCTCTGACCCTCATTCCTTTTCCTGGCTGTGTAGTACTCCATTGTGTGTCTCTTCTCTCACTGGACCTGATGTGTTCAACGTTCGTTCACACTGCAGCCTGCATCTGACATTCATTTCTTTTCCTTGCTCTATGGTATTCCATTGTGTGTCTCTTCCTTCACTGGGCCTGAGATCTTCCAGGTTCATTCACACTGCAGCCTGCATCTGAGCCTCATTCGTTTTAGCTGGCAATATAGTATTCCATTGTGTGTCTCTTCTCCCACCGGGCCTGATGTGTTCAAGGTTCACCCATGCCGCAGCCTGCATCAGACCCTCATTCCTTTTCCTGGCTGTATAGTATTCCATTGTGTGTCTCTTCTCCCACTGGGCCTGATGGCTTCAACGTTCACCCATGCCGCAGCATGCGTCTGACCCTCATTCCTTTTCCTGGCTGTATACTATTCCATAGTGTGTCCCTTGTCTCACTGGGCCTGATGCCTTCAAGGTTCATCCACACTGCAGCTTGTGTCTGACCCTCATTCCATTTCCTGGCTGTATGGTATTTCGTTGTGGGTCTCTTTTCCCACTGTGCGTGATGTCTTCACTTTTCACCCATGCCGCAGCCTGCGTCTGACCCTCATTCCTTTTCCTGGCTGTATAGTATTCCATTGACTGTTTATTCTCTTACTGGGCCTGATGACTTCAAGTTTCATTCACACTGTAGCCTGCGTCTGACCCTCATTCCTTTTCCTGTCTGTATAGTATTCCATTGTGTGTCTCTTCTCTTACTGGGCCTGATGTCTTCCAGGTTCATTCCCACTGCAGCCTGCATCTGACCCTCATTCCTTTTCCTGGATGTATAGTATTCCATTGTGTGTCTCTTCTCCCACTGGGCCTGATGTCTTCAAAGTTCACCCATGCCGCAGCCTGCGTCTGACCCTCATTCCTTTTCCTGGATGTATAGTATTCCATTGTGTGTCTCTTCTACCACTGGGCCTGATGTCTTCAAGGTTCACCCATGCCGCAGCCTGCGTCTGACCTTCATTCCTTTTCCTGGCTTTATGGTATTCCATTGTTTGTCTCTTCTCCCACTTGGCCTGATGACTTCAAAGTTCACCCACGCCGCAGCCTGCGTCTGACCCTCATTCCTTTTCCTGGCTGAATGGTATTCCATTGTGTGTCTCTTCCTTCACTGGGCGTGAGATCTTCCAGGTTCATTCACACTGCAGCCTGCATCTGACCCTCATTCGTTTTAACTGGACATATAGTATTCCATTGTGTGTCTCTTCTCCCACCGGGCCTGATGTTTTCAAGGTTCACCCATGCCGCAGCCTGCATCTGACCCTCATTCCTTTTCCTGGCTCTATAGTATTCCATTGTGTGTCTCTTCTCTTACTGGGCCTGATGTCTTCCAGGTTCACTCACACTGCAGCCTGTGTCTGACCCTCATTCCTTTTCCTGGCTGTTTAGTATTCCATTGTGTGTCTCTTCTCTCACTAGGCCTGAGGTCTTGAAGGTTCATCCACGCTGCAGCCTGCATCTGACCCTCATTCCCTTTCCTGGCTCTGTAGTATTCCATTGAGTGTCTCTTCTCTTACAGGGCCTGATGTCTTCAAGTTTCATTCACACTGCATCCTGCGTCTGACCCTCATTCCTTTTCCTGGCTGTATAGTATTCCATTGTGTGTCTCTTCTCTCACTGGGCCTAATGTCTTCAATGTTCACCCATGCCGCAGCCTGCTTCTGAACCTCTTTCCTTTTCCTTGCTCTATGGTATTCCATTGTGTGTCTCTTCCTTCACTGGGCCTGAGATCTTCCAGGTTCATTCACACTGCAGCCTGCATCTGACGCTCGTTCATTTTAGCTGGCCATATAGTATTCCATTGTGTGTCTCTTCTCCCACCGGGCCTGATGTGTTCAAGGTTCACCCATGCCGCAGCCTGCATCAGACCCTCATTCCTTTTCCTGGCTGTATAGTATTCCATTGTGTGTCTCTTCTCCCACTGGGCCTGATGGCTTCAACGTTCACCCATGCCGCAGCATGCGTCTGACCCTCATTCCTTTTCCTCGCTGGATGGTATTCCATTGTGTGTCTCTTCCTTCACTGGGCCTGAGATCTTCCAGGTTCATTCACACTGCAGCCTGCATCTGACGCTCGTTCGTTTTAGCTGGCCATATAGTATTCCATTGTGTGTCTCTTCTCCCACCGGGCCTGATGTGTTCAAGGTTCACCCATGCCGCAGCCTGCATCAGACCCTCATTCTTTTTCCTGGCTGTATAGTATTCCATTGTGTGTCTCTTCTCCCACTGGGCCTGATGGCTTCAACGTTCACCCATGCCGCAGGATGCGTCTGACCCTCATTCCTTTTCCTGGCTGTATACTATTCCATAGTGTGTCTCTTGTCTCACTGGGCCTGATGCCTTCAAGGTTCATCCACACTGCAGCCTGTGTCTGAACCTCATACTTTTTCCTGGCTATATGGTATTTCGTTGTGGGTCTCTTCTCCCACTGTGCGTGATGTCTTCACTTTTCACCCATGCCGCAGCCTGCGTCTGACCCTCATTCCTTTTCCTGGCTGTATAGTATTCCATTAACTGTTTATTCTCTTACTGGGCCTGATGACTTCAAGTTTTATTCACACTGTAGCCTGCGTCTGACCCTCATTCTTTTTCCCGTCTGTATAGTATTCCATTGTGTGTCTCTTCTACCACTGGGCCTGATGTCTTCATGGTTCACCCATGTCGCAGCCTGCGTCTGACCTTCATTCCCTTTCCTGGCTTTATGGTATTCCATTGTTTGTCTGTTCTCCCACTTGGCCTGATGTCTTCAAAGTTCACCCATGCCGCAGCCTGCGTCTGACCCTCATTCCTTTTCCTGGATGTATAGTATTCCATTGTGTGTCTCTTCTACCACTGGGCCTGATGTCTTCAAGGTTCATCCATGCCGCAGCCTGCGTCTGACCTTCATTCCTTTTCCTGGCTTTATGGTAGTCCATTGTTTCTCTCTTCTCCCACTTGGCCTGATGACTTCAAAGTTCACCCACGCCGCAGCCTGCGTCTGACCCTCATTCCTTTTCCTGGCTGTATGGTATTCCATTGTGTGTTTCTTCCTTCACTGGGCGTGAGATCTTCCAGGTTCATTCACACTGCAGCCTGCATCTGACCCTCATTCGTTTTAACTGGCCATATAGTATTCCATTGTGTGTCTCTTCTCCCACCGGGCCTGATGTTTTCAAGGTTCACCCATGCCGCAGCCTGCATCTGACCCTCATTCCTTTTCCTGGCTGTATAGTATTCCATAGTGTGTCTCTTTTCTCACTGTGCCTTTTGTCTTCAAGGTTCACCCATGCCGCAGCCTGCTTCTGACCCTCATTCTTTTTCCTGGCTGTGTAGTATTCCATTGCGTGTCTCTTCTCTCACTGGGCCTGATGTATTCAAATTTCCTTCACTCTGCAACCCGCATCTGATCTTCTTTCCTTTTCCTGGCTGTAGAGTATTCCATTTTGTGTCTCTTCTCTCACTGGGTGTGATGTCTTCAAGGTTCATTACCACTGCAGCCTGTGTCTGACCGTCATTCTTTTTACTGCCTGTATAGCATTCCATTGTGTGTGTCTTCTCTTACTGGGCCTGATGTCTTCCAAGTTCACTAACACTGCAGCCTGTGTCTGACCCTCATTTCTTTTCCTGGCTGTGTAGTATTCCATTGTGTGTCTCTTCTCTCACTAGGCCTGAGGTCTTGAATGTTCCTCCACGCTGCATCCTCCCTCTGACCCTCATTCCTTTTCCTGGCTGTGTAGTACTCCATTGTGTGTCTCTTCTCTCACTGGACCTGATGTGTTCAACGTTCGTTCACACTGCAGCCTGCATCTGACATTCATTTCTTTTCCTTGCTCTATGGTATTCCATTGTGTGTCTCTTCCTTCACTGGGCCTGAGATCTTCCAGGTTCATTCACACTGCAGCCTTCATCTGAGCCTCATTCGTTTTAGCTGGCAATATAGTATTCCATTGTGTGTCTCTTCTCCCACCGGGCCTGATGTGTTCAAGGTTCACCCATGCCGCAGCCTGCATCAGACCCTCATTCCTTTTCCTGGCTGTATAGTATTCCATTGTGTGTCTCTTCTCCCACTGGGCCTGATGGCTTCAACGTTCACCCATGCCACATCATGCGTCTGACCCTCATTCCTTTTCCTGGCTGTATATTATTCCATAGTGTGTCCCTTGTCTCACTGGGCCTGATGCCTTCAAGGTTCATCCACACTGCAGCTTGTGTCTGACCCTCATTCCATTTCCTGGCTGTATGGTATTTCGTTGTGGGTCTCTTCTCCCACTGTGCGTGATGTCTTCACTTTTCACCCATGCCGCAGCCTGCGTCTGACCCTCATTCCTTTTCCTGGCTGTATAGTATTCCATTGACTGTTTATTCTCTTACTGGGCCTGATGACTTCAAGTTTCATTCACACTGTAGCCTGCGTCTGACCCTCATTCCTTTTCCTGTCTGTATAGTATTCCATTGTGTGTCTCTTCTCTTACTGGGCCTGATGTCTTCCAGGTTCATTCCCACTGCAGCCTGCATCTGACCCTCATTCCTTTTCCTGGATGTATAGTATTCCATTGTGTGTCTCTTCTCCCACTGGGCCTGATGTCTTCAAAGTTCACCCATGCCGCAGCCTGCGTCTGACCCTCATTCCTTTTCCTGGATGTATAGTATTCCATTGTGTGTCTCTTCTACCACTGGGCCTGATGTCTTCAAGGTTCACCCATGCCGCAGCCTGCGTCTGACCTTCATTGCTTTTCCTGGCTTTATGGTATTCCATTGTTTGTCTCTTCTCCCACTTGGCCTGATGACTTCAAAGTTCACCCACGCCGCAGCCTGCGTCTGACCCTCATTCCTTTTCCTGGCTGAATGGTATTCCATTGTGTGTCTCTTCCTTCACTGGGCGTGAGATCTTCCAGGTTCATTCACACTGCAGCCTGCATCTGACCCTCATTCGTTTTAACTGGACATATAGTATTCCATTGTGTGTCTCTTCTCCCACCGGGCCTGATGTTTTCAAGGTTCACCCATGCCGCAGCCTGCATCTGACCCTCATTCCTTTCCCTGGCTGTATAGTATTCCATTGTGTGTCTCTTCTCTTACTGGGCCTGATGTCTTCCAGGTTCACTCACACTGCAGCCTGTGTCTGACCCTCATTCCTTTTCCTGGCTGTTTAGTATTCCATTGTGTGTCTCTTCTCTCACTAGGCCTGAGGTCTTGAAGGTTCATCCACGCTGCAGCCTGCATCTGACCCTCATTCCCTTTCCTGGCTCTGTAGTATTCCATTGAGTGTCTCTTCTCTTACAGGGCCTGATGTCTTCAAGTTTCATTCACACTGCATCCTGCGTCTGACCCTCATTCCTTTTCCTGGCTGTATAGTATTCCATTGTGTGTCTCTTCTCTCACTGGGCCTAATGTCTTCAATGTTCACCCATGCCGCAGCCTGCTTCTGAACCTCTTTCCTTTTCCTTGCTCTATGGTATTCCATTGTGTGTCTCTTCCTTCACTGGGCCTGAGATCTTCCAGGTTCATTCACACTGCAGCCTGCATCTGACGCTCGTTCATTTTAGCTGGCCATATAGTATTCCATTGTGTGTCTCTTCTCCCACCGGGCCTGATGTGTTCAAGGTTCACCCATGCCGCAGCCTGCATCAGACCCTCATTCCTTTTCCTGGCTGTATAGTATTCCATTGTGTGTCTCTTCTCCCACTGGGCCTGATGGCTTCAACGTTCACCCATGCCGCAGCATGCGTCTGACCCTCATTCCTTTTCCTCGCTGGATGGTATTCCATTGTGTGTCTCTTCCTTCACTGGGCCTGAGATCTTCCAGGTTCATTCACACTGCAGCCTGCATCTGACGCTCGTTCGTTTTAGCTGGCCATATAGTATTCCATTGTGTGTCTCTTCTCCCACCGGGCCTGATGTGTTCAAGGTTCACCCATGCCGCAGCCTGCATCAGACCCTCATTCTTTTTCCTGGCTGTATAGTATTCCATTGTGTGTCTCTTCTCCCACTGGGCCTGATGGCTTCAACGTTCACCCATGCCGCAGGATGCGTCTGACCCTCATTCCTTTTCCTGGCTGTATACTATTCCATAGTGTGTCTCTTGTCTCACTGGGCCTGATGCCTTCAAGGTTCATCCACACTGCAGCCTGTGTCTGACCCTCATACTTTTTCCTGGCTATATGGTATTTCGTTGTGGGTCTCTTCTCCCACTGTGCGTGATGTCTTCACTTTTCACCCATGCCGCAGCCTGCGTCTGACCCTCATTCCTTTTCCTGGCTGTATAGTATTCCATTAACTGTTTATTCTCTTACTGGGCCTGATGACTTCAAGTTTTATTCACACTGTAGCCTGCGTCTGACCCTCATTCTTTTTCCCGTCTGTATAGTATTCCATTGTGTGTCTCTTCTACCACTGGGCCTGATGTCTTCATGGTTCACCCATGTCGCAGCCTGCGTCTGACCTTCATTCCCTTTCCTGGCTTTATGGTATTCCATTGTTTGTCTGTTCTCCCACTTGGCCTGATGTCTTCAAAGTTCACCCATGCCGCAGCCTGCGTCTGACCCTCATTCCTTTTCCTGGATGTATAGTATTCCATTGTGTGTCTCTTCTACCACTGGGCCTGATGTCTTCAAGGTTCATCCATGCCGCAGCCTGCGTCTGACCTTCATTCCTTTTCCTGGCTTTATGGTAGTCCATTGTTTCTCTCTTCTCCCACTTGGCCTGATGACTTCAAAGTTCACCCACGCCGCAGCCTGCGTCTGACCCTCATTCCTTTTCCTGGCTGTATGGTATTCCATTGTGTGTTTCTTCCTTCACTGGGCGTGAGATCTTCCAGGTTCATTCACACTGCAGCCTGCATCTGACCCTCATTCGTTTTAACTGGCCATATAGTATTCCATTGTGTGTCTCTTCTCCCACCGGGCCTGATGTTTTCAAGGTTCACCCATGCCGCAGCCTGCATCTGACCCTCATTCCTTTTCCTGGCTGTATAGTATTCCATTGTGTGTCTCTTTTCTCACTGTGCCTTTTGTCTTCAAGGTTCACCCATGCCGCAGCCTGCTTCTGACCCTCATTCTTTTTCCTGGCTGTGTAGTATTCCATTGCGTGTCTCTTCTCTCACTGGGCCTGATGTATTCAAATTTCCTTCACTCTGCAACCCGCATCTGATCTTCTTTCCTTTTCCTGGCTGTAGAGTATTCCATTTTGTGTCTCTTCTCTCACTGGGTGTGATGTCTTCAAGGTTCATTAACACTGCAGCCTGTGTCTGACCGTCATTCTTTTTACTGGCTGTATAGCATTCCATTGTGTGTGTCTTCTCTTACTGGGCCTGATGTCTTCCAAGTTCACTAACACTGCAGCCTGTGTCTGACCCTCATTTCTTTTCCTGGCTGTGTAGTATTACATTGTGTGTCTCTTCTCTCACTAGGCCTGAGGTCTTGAATGTTCCTCCACGCTGCATCCTCCCTCTGACCCTCATTCCTTTTCCTGGCTGTGTAGTACTCCATTGTGTGTCTCTTCTCTCACTGGACCTGATGTGTTCAACGTTCGTTCACACTGCAGCCTGCATCTGACATTCATTTCTTTTCCTTGCTCTATGGTATTCCATTGTGTGTCTCTTCCTTCACTGGGCCTGAGATCTTCCAGGTTCATTCACACTGCAGCCTGCATCTGAGCCTCATTCGTTTTAGCTGGCAATATAGTATTCCATTGTGTGTCTCTTCTCCCACCGGGCCTGATGTGTTCAAGGTTCACCCATGCCGCAGCCTGCATCAGACCCTCATTCCTTTTCCTGGCTGTATAGTATTCCATTGTGTGTCTCTTCTCCCACTGGGCCTGATGGCTTCAACGTTCACCCATGCCGCAGCATGCGTCTGACCCTCATTCCTTTTCCTGGCTGTATACTATTCCATAGTGTGTCCCTTGTCTCACTGGGCCTGATGCCTTCAAGGTTCATCCACACTGCAGCTTGTGTCTGACCCTCATTCCATTTCCTGGCTGTATGGTATTTCGTTGTGGGTCTCTTCTCCCACTGTGCGTGATGTCTTCACTTTTCACCCATGCCGCAGCCTGCGTCTGACCCTCATTCCTTTTCCTGGCTGTATAGTATTCCATTGACTGTTTATTCTCTTACTGGGCCTGATGACTTCAAGTTTCATTCACACTGTAGCCTGCGTCTGACCCTCATTCCTTTTCCTGTCCGTATAGTATTCCATTGTGTGTCTCTTCTCTTACTGGGCCTGATGTCTTCCAGGTTCATTCCCACTGCAGCCTGCATCTGACCCTCATTCCTTTTCCTGGATGTATAGTATTCCATTGTGTGTCTCTTCTCCCACTGGGCCTGATGTCTTCAAAGTTCACCCATGCCGCAGCCTGCGTCTGACCCTCATTCCTTTTCCTGGATGTATAGTATTCCATTGTGTGTCTCTTCTACCACTGGGCCTGATGTCTTCAAGGTTCACCCATGCCGCAGCCTGCGTCTGACCTTCATTCCTTTTCCTGGCTTTATGGTATTCCATTGTTTGTCTCTTCTCCCACTTGGCCTGATGACTTCAAAGTTCACCCACGCCGCAGCCTGCGTCTGACCCTCATTCCTTTTCCTGGCTGAATGGTATTCCATTGTGTGTCTCTTCCTTCACTGGGCGTGAGATCTTCCAGGTTCATTCACACTGCAGCCTGCATCTGACCCTCATTCGTTTTAACTGGACATATAGTATTCCATTGTGTGTCTCTTCTCCCACCGGGCCTGATGTTTTCAAGGTTCACCCATGCCGCAGCCTGCATCTGACCCTCATTCCTTTTCCTGGCTGTATAGTATTCCATTGTGTGTCTCTTCTCTTACTGGGCCTGATGTCTTCCAGGTTCACTCACACTGCAGCCTGTGTCTGACCCTCATTCCTTTTCCTGGCTGTTTAGTATTCCATTGTGTGTCTCTTCTCTCACTAGGCCTGAGGTCTTGAAGGTTCATCCACGCTGCAGCCTGCATCTGACCCTCATTCCCTTTCCTGGCTCTGTAGTATTCCATTGAGTGTCTCTTCTCTTACAGGGCCTGATGTCTTCAAGTTTCATTCACACTGCATCCTGCGTCTGACCCTCATTCCTTTTCCTGGCTGTATAGTATTCCATTGTGTGTCTCTTCTCTCACTGGGCCTAATGTCTTCAATGTTCACCCATGCCGCAGCCTGCTTCTGAACCTCTTTCCTTTTCCTTGCTCTATGGTATTCCATTGTGTGTCTCTTCCTTCACTGGGCCTGAGATCTTCCAGGTTCATTCACACTGCAGCCTGCATCTGACGCTCGTTCATTTTAGCTGGCCATATAGTATTCCATTGTGTGTCTCTTCTCCCACCGGGCCTGATGTGTTCAAGGTTCACCCATGCCGCAGCCTGCATCAGACCCTCATTCCTTTTCCTGGCTGTATAGTATTCCATTGTGTGTCTCTTCTCCCACTGGGCCTGATGGCTTCAACGTTCACCCATGCCGCAGCATGCGTCTGACCCTCATTCCTTTTCCTCGCTGGATGGTATTCCATTGTGTGTCTCTTCCGTCACTGGGCCTGAGATCTTCCAGGTTCATTCACACTGCAGCCTGCATCTGACGCTCGTTCGTTTTAGCTGGCCATATAGTATTCCATTGTGTGTCTCTTCTCCCACCGGGCCTGATGTGTTCAAGGTTCACCCATGCCGCAGCCTGCATCAGACCCTCATTCCTTTTCCTGGCTGTATAGTATTCCATTGTGTGTCTCTTCTCCCACTTGGCCTGATGGCTTCAACGTTCACCCATGCCGCAGCATGCGTCTGACCCTCATTCCTTTTCCTGGCTGTATACTATTCCATAGTGTGTCTCTTGTCTCACTGGGCCTGATGCCTTCAAGGTTCATCCACACTGCAGCCTGTGTCTGACCCTCATACTTTTTCCTGGCTATATGGTATTTCGTTGTGGGTCTCTTCTCCCACTGTGCGTGATGTCTTCACTTTTCACCCATGCCGCAGCCTGCGTCTGACCCTCATTCCTTTTCCTGGCTGTATAGTATTCCATTAACTGTTTATTCTCTTACTGGGCCTGATGACTTCAAGTTTCATTCACACTGTAGCCTGCGTCTGACCCTCATTCTTTTTCCCGTCTGTATAGTATTCCATTGTGTGTCTCTTCTACCACTTGGCCTGATGTCTTCATGGTTCACCCATGTCGCAGCCTGCGTCTGACCTTCATTCCCTTTCCTGGCTTTATGGTATTCCATTGTTTGTCTGTTCTCCCACTTGGCCTGGTGTCTTCAAAGTTCACCCATGCCGCAGCCTGCGTCTGACCCTCATTCCTTTTCCTGGATGTATAGTATTCCATTGTGTGTCTCTTCTACCAATGGGCCTGATGTCTTCAAGGTTCATCCATGCCGCAGCCTGCGTCTGACCTTCATTCCTTTTCCTGGCTTTATGGTAGTCCATTGTTTCTCTCTTCTCCCACTTGGCCTGATGACTTCAAAGTTCACCCACGCCGCAGCCTGCGTCTGACCCTCATTCCTTTTCCTGGCTGTATGGTATTCCATTGTGTGTTTCTTCCTTCACTGGGCGTGAGATCTTCCAGGTTCATTCACACTGCAGCCTGCATCTGACCCTCATTCGTTTTAACTGGCCATATAGTATTCCATTGTGTGTCTCTTCTCCCACCGGGCCTGATGTTTTCAAGGTTCACCCATGCCGCAGCCTGCATCTGACCCTCATTCCTTTTCCTGGCTGTATAGTATTCCATTGTGTGTCTCTTTTCTCACTGTGCCTTTTGTCTTCAAGGTTCACCCATGCCGCAGCCTGCTTCTGACCCTCATTCTTTTTCCTGGCTGTGTAGTATTCCATTGCGTGTCTCTTCTCTCACTGGGCCTGATGTATTCAAATTTCCTTCACTCTGCAACCCGCATCTGATCTTCTTTCCTTTTCCTGGCTGTAGAGTATTCCATTTTGTGTCTCTTCTCTCACTGGGTGTGATGTCTTCAAGGTTCATTAACACTGCAGCCTGTGTCTGACCGTCATTCTTTTTACTGGCTGTATAGCATTCCATTGTGTGTGTCTTCTCTTACTGGGCCTGATGTCTTCCAAGTTCACTAACACTGCAGCCTGTGTCTGACCCTCATTTCTTTTCCTGGCTGTGTAGTATTCCATTGTGTGTCTCTTCTCTCACTAGGCCTGAGGTCTTGAATGTTCCTCCACGCTGCATCCTCCCTCTGACCCTCATTCCTTTTCCTGGCTGTGTAGTACTCCATTGTGTGTCTCTTCTCTCACTGGACCTGATGTGTTCAACGTTCGTTCACACTGCAGCCTGCATCTGACATTCATTTCTTTTCCTTGCTCTATGGTATTCCATTGTGTGTCTCTTCCTTCACTGGGCCTGAGATCTTCCAGGTTCATTCACACTGCAGCCTGCATCTGAGCCTCATTCGTTTTAGCTGGCAATATAGTATTCCATTGTGTGTCTCTTCTCCCACCGGGCCTGATGTGTTCAAGGTTCACCCATGCCGCAGCCTGCATCAGACCCTCATTCCTTTTCCTGGCTGTATAGTATTCCATTGTGTGTCTCTTCTCCCACTGGGCCTGATGGCTTCAACGTTCACCCATGCCGCAGCATGCGTCTGACCCTCATTCCTTTTCCTGGCTGTATACTATTCCATAGTGTGTCCCTTGTCTCACTGGGCCTGATGCCTTCAAGGTTCATCCACACTGCAGCTTGTGTCTGACCCTCATTCCATTTCCTGGCTGTATGGTATTTCGTTGTGGGTCTCTTCTCCCACTGTGCGTGATGTCTTCACTTTTCACCCATGCCGCAGCCTGCGTCTGACCCTCATTCCTTTTCCTGGCTGTATAGTATTCCATTGACTGTTTATTCTCTTACTGGGCCTGATGACTTCAAGTTTCATTCACACTGTAGCCTGCGTCTGACCCTCATTCCTTTTCCTGTCTGTATAGTATTCCATTGTGTGTCTCTTCTCTTACTGGGCCTGATGTCTTCCAGGTTCATTCCCACTGCAGCCTGCATCTGACCCTCATTCCTTTTCCTGGATGTATAGTATTCCATTGTGTGTCTCTTCTCCCACTGGGCCTGATGTCTTCAAAGTTCACCCATGCCGCAGCCTGCGTCTGACCCTCATTCCTTTTCCTGGATGTATAGTATTCCATTGTGTGTCTCTTCTCCCACTTGGCCTGATGTCTTCAAGGTTCACCCATGCCGCAGCCTGCGTCTGACCTTCATTCCTTTTCCTGGCTTTATGGTATTCCATTGTTTGTCTCTTCTCCCACTTGGCCTGATGACTTCAAAGTTCACCCACGCCGCAGCCTGCGTCTGACCCTCATTCCTTTTCCTGGCTGAATGGTATTCCATTGTGTGTCTCTTCCTTCACTGGGCGTGAGATCTTCCAGGTTCATTCACACTGCAGCCTGCATCTGACCCTCATTCGTTTTAACTGGACATATAGTATTCCATTGTGTGTCTCTTCTCCCACCGGGCCTGATGTTTTCAAGGTTCACCCATGCCGCAGCCTGCATCTGACCCTCATTCCTTTTCCTGGCTGTATAGTATTCCATTGTGTGTCTCTTCTCTTACTGGGCCTGATGTCTTCCAGGTTCACTCACACTGCAGCCTGTGTCTGACCCTCATTCCTTTTCCTGGCTGTTTAGTATTCCATTGTGTGTCTCTTCTCTCACTAGGCCTGAGGTCTTGAAGGTTCATCCACGCTGCAGCCTGCATCTGACCCTCATTCCCTTTCCTGGCTCTGTAGTATTCCATTGAGTGTCTCTTCTCTTACAGGGCCTGATGTCTTCAAGTTTCATTCACACTGCATCCTGCGTCTGACCCTCATTCCTTTTCCTGGCTGTATAGTATTCCATTGTGTGTCTCTTCTCTCACTGGGCCTAATGTCTTCAATGTTCACCCATGCCGCAGCCTGCTTCTGAACCTCTTTCCTTTTCCTTGCTCTATGGTATTCCATTGTGTGTCTCTTCCTTCACTGGGCCTGAGATCTTCCAGGTTCATTCACACTGCAGCCTGCATCTGACGCTCGTTCATTTTAGCTGGCCACATAGTATTCCATTGTGTGTCTCTTCTCCCACCGGGCCTGATGTGTTCAAGGTTCACCCATGCCGCAGCCTGCATCAGACCCTCATTCCTTTTCCTGGCTGTATAGTATTCCATTGTGTGTCTCTTCTCCCACTGGGCCTGATGGCTTCAACGTTCACCCATGCCGCAGCATGCGTCTGACCCTCATTCCTTTTCCTCGCTGGATGGTATTCCATTGTGTGTCTCTTCCTTCACTGGGCCTGAGATCTTCCAGGTTCATTCACACTGCAGCCTGCATCTGACGCTCGTTCGTTTTAGCTGGCCATATAGTATTCCATTGTGTGTCTCTTCTCCCACCGGGCCTGATGTGTTCAAGGTTCACCCATGCCGCAGCCTGCATCAGACCCTCATTCTTTTTCCTGGCTGTATAGTATTCCATTGTGTGTCTCTTCTCCCACTGGGCCTGATGGCTTCAACGTTCACCCATGCCGCAGGATGCGTCTGACCCTCATTCCTTTTCCTGGCTGTATACTATTCCATAGTGTGTCTCTTGTCTCACTGGGCCTGATGCCTTCAAGGTTCATCCACACTGCAGCCTGTGTCTGACCCTCATACTTTTTCCTGGCTATATGGTATTTCGTTGTGGGTCTCTTCTCCCACTGTGCGTGATGTCTTCACTTTTCACCCATGCCGCAGCCTGCGTCTGACCCTCATTCCTTTTCCTGGCTGTATAGTATTCCATTAACTGTTTATTCTCTTACTGGGCCTGATGACTTCAAGTTTCATTCACACTGTAGCCTGCGTCTGACCCTCATTCTTTTTCCCGTCTGTATAGTATTCCATTGTGTGTCTCTTCTACCACTGGGCCTGATGTCTTCATGGTTCACCCATGTCGCAGCCTGCGTCTGACCTTCATTCCCTTTCCTGGCTTTATGGTATTCCATTGTTTGTCTGTTCTCCCACTTGGCCTGGTGTCTTCAAAGTTCACCCATGCCGCAGCCTGCGTCTGACCCTCATTCCTTTTCCTGGATGTATAGTATTCCATTGTGTGTCTCTTCTACCACTGGGCCTGATGTCTTCAAGGTTCATCCATGCCGCAGCCTGCGTCTGACCTTCATTCCTTTTCCTGGCTTTATGGTAGTCCATTGTTTCTCTCTTCTCCCACTTGGCCTGATGACTTCAAAGTTCACCCACGCCGCAGCCTGCGTCTGACCCTCATTCCTTTTCCTGGCTGTATGGTATTCCATTGTGTGTTTCTTCCTTCACTGGGCGTGAGATCTTCCAGGTTCATTCACACTGCAGCCTGCATCTGACCCTCATTCGTTTTAACTGGCCATATAGTATTCCATTGTGTGTCTCTTCTCCCACCGGGCCTGATGTTTTCAAGGTTCACCCATGCCGCAGCCTGCATCTGACCCTCATTCCTTTTCCTGGCTGTATAGTATTCCATTGTGTGTCTCTTTTCTCACTGTGCCTTTTGTCTTCAAGGTTCACCCATGCCGCAGCCTGCTTCTGACCCTCATTCTTTTTCCTGGCTGTGTAGTATTCCATTGCGTGTCTCTTCTCTCACTGGGCCTGATGTATTCAAATTTCCTTCACTCTGCAACCCGCATCTGATCTTCTTTCCTTTTCCTGGCTGTAGAGTATTCCATTTTGTGTCTCTTCTCTCACTGGGTGTGATGTCTTCAAGGTTCATTAACACTGCAGCCTGTGTCTGACCGTCATTCTTTTTACTGGCTGTATAGCATTCCATTGTGTGTGTCTTCTCTTACTGGGCCTGATGTCTTCCAAGTTCACTAACACTGCAGCCTGTGTCTGACCCTCATTTCTTTTCCTGGCTGTGTAGTATTCCATTGTGTGTCTCTTCTCTCACTAGGCCTGAGGTCTTGAATGTTCCTCCACGCTGCATCCTCCCTCTGACCCTCATTCCTTTTCCTGGCTGTGTAGTACTCCATTGTGTGTCTCTTCTCTCACTGGACCTGATGTGTTCAACGTTCGTTCACACTGCAGCCTGCATCTGACATTCATTTCTTTTCCTTGCTCTATGGTATTCCATTGTGTGTCTCTTCCTTCACTGGGCCTGAGATCTTCCAGGTTCATTCACACTGCAGCCTGCATCTGAGCCTCATTCGTTTTAGCTGGCAATATAGTATTCCATTGTGTGTCTCTTCTCCCACCGGGCCTGATGTGTTCAAGGTTCACCCATGCCGCAGCCTGCATCAGACCCTCATTCCTTTTCCTGGCTGTATAGTATTCCATTGTGTGTCTCTTCTCCCACTGGGCCTGATGGCTTCAACGTTCACCCATGCCGCAGCATGCGTCTGACCCTCATTCCTTTTCCTGGCTGTATACTATTCCATAGTGTGTCTCTTGTCTCACTGGGCCTGATGCCTTCAAGGTTCATCCACACTGCAGCTTGTGTCTGACCCTCATTCCATTTCCTGGCTGTATGGTATTTCGTTGTGGGTCTCTTCTCCCACTGTGCGTGATGTCTTCACTTTTCACCCATGCCGCAGCCTGCGTCTGACCCTCATTCCTTTTCCTGGCTGTATAGTATTCCATTGACTGTTTATTCTCTTACTGGGCCTGATGACTTCAAGTTTCATTCACACTGTAGCCTGCGTCTGACCCTCATTCCTTTTCCTGTCTGTATAGTATTCCATTGTGTGTCTCTTCTCTTACTGGGCCTGATGTCTTCCAGGTTCATTCCCACTGCAGCCTGCATCTGACCCTCATTCCTTTTCCTGGATGTATAGTATTCCATTGTGTGTCTCTTCTCCCACTGGGCCTGATGTCTTCAAAGTTCACCCATGCCGCAGCCTGCGTCTGACCCTCATTCCTTTTCCTGGATGTATAGTATTCCATTGTGTGTCTCTTCTACCACTGGGCCTGATGTCTTCAAGGTTCACCCATGCCGCAGCCTGCGTCTGACCTTCATTCCTTTTCCTGGCTTTATGGTATTCCATTGTTTGTCTCTTCTCCCACTTGGCCTGATGACTTCAAAGTTCACCCACGCCGCAGCCTGCGTCTGACCCTCATTCCTTTTCCTGGCTGAATGGTATTCCATTGTGTGTCTCTTCCTTCACTGGGCGTGAGATCTTCCAGGTTCATTCACACTGCAGCCTGCATCTGACCCTCATTCGTTTTAACTGGACATATAGTATTCCATTGTGTGTCTCTTCTCCCACCGGGCCTGATGTTTTCAAGGTTCACCCATGCCGCAGCCTGCATCTGACCCTCATTCCTTTTCCTGGCTGTATAGTATTCCATTGTGTGTCTCTTCTCTTACTGGGCCTGATGTCTTCCAGGTTCACTCACACTGCAGCCTGTGTCTGACCCTCATTCCTTTTCCTGGCTGTATAGTATTCCATTGTGTGTCTCTTCTCTCACTGGGCCTAATGTCTTCAATGTTCACCCATGCCGCAGCCTGCTTCTGAACCTCTTTCCTTTTCCTTGCTCTATGGTATTCCATTGTGTGTCTCTTCCTTCACTGGGCCTGAGATCTTCCAGGTTCATTCACACTGCAGCCTGCATCTGACGCTCGTTCGTTTTAGCTGGCCATATAGTATTCCATTGTGTGTCTCTTCTCCCACCGGGCCTGATGTGTTCAAGGTTCACCCATGCCGCAGCCTGCATCAGACCCTCATTCCTTTTCCTGGCTGTATAGTATTCCATTGTGTGTCTCTTCTCCCACTTGGCCTGATGGCTTCAACGTTCACCCATGCCGCAGCATGCGTCTGACCCTCATTCCTTTTCCTGGCTGTATACTATTCCATAGTGTGTCTCTTGTCTCACTGGGCCTGATGCCTTCAAGGTTCATCCACACTGCAGCCTGTGTCTGACCCTCATACTTTTTCCTGGCTATATGGTATTTCGTTGTGGGTCTCTTCTCCCACTGTGCGTGATGTCTTCACTTTTCACCCATGCCGCAGCCTGCGTCTGACCCTCATTCCTTTTCCTGGCTGTATAGTATTCCATTGACTGTTTATTCTCTTACTGGGCCTGATGACTTCAAGTTTCATTCACACTGTAGCCTGCGTCTGACCCTCATTCCTTTTCCTGTCTGTATAGTATTCCACTGTGTGTCTCTTCTCTTACTGGGCCTGATGTCTTCCATGTTCATTCCCACTGCAGCCTGCATCTGACCCTCATTCCTTTTCCTGGATGTATAGTATTCCATTGTGTGTCTCTTCTCCCACTGGGCCTGATGTCTTCAAAGTTCACCCATGCCGCAGCCTGCGTCTGACCCTCATTCCTTTTCCTGGATGTATAGTATTCCATTGTGTGTCTCTTCTACCACTGGGCCTGATGTCTTCAATGTTCATCCATGCCGCAGCCTGCGTCTGACCTTCATTCCTTTTCCTGGCTTTATGGTATTCCATTGTTTGTCTCTTCTCCCACTTGGCCTGATGACTTCAAAGTTCACCCACGCCGCAGCCTGCGTCTGACCCTCATTCCTTTTCCTGGCTGTATGGTATTCCATTGTGTGTTTCTTCCTTCACTGGGCGTGAGATCTTCCTGGTTCATTCACACTGCAGCCTGCATCTGACCCTCATTCGTTTTAACTGGCCATATAGTATTCCATTGTGTGTCTCTTCTCCCACCGGGCCTGATGTTTTCAAGGTTCACCCATGCCGCAGCCTGCATCTGACCCTCATTCCTTTTCCTGGCTGTATAGTATTCCATTGTGTGTCTCTTTTCTCACTGTGCCTTTTGTCTTCAAGGTTCACCCATGCCGCAGCCTGCTTCTGACCCTCATTCTTTTTCCTGGCTGTGTAGTATTCCATTGCGTGTCTCTTCTCTCACTGGGCCTGATGTATTCAAATTTCCTTCACTCTGCAACCCGCATCTGATCTTCTTTCCTTTTCCTGGCTGTAGAGTATTCCATTTTGTGTCTCTTCTCTCACTGGGTGTGATGTCTTCAAGGTTCATTACCACTGCAGCCTGTGTCTGACCGTCATTCTTTTTACTGGCTGTATAGCATTCCATTGTGTGTGTCTTCTCTTACTGGGCCTGATGTCTTCCAAGTTCACTAACACTGCAGCCTGTGTCTGACCCTCATTTCTTTTCCTGGCTGTGTAGTATTCCATTGTGTGTCTCTTCTCTCACTAGGCCTGAGGTCTTGAATGTTCCTCCACGCTGCATCTTCCCTCTGACCCTCATTCCTTTTCCTGGCTGTGTAGTACTCCATTGTGTGTCTCTTCTCTCACTGGACCTGATGTGTTCAACGTTCGTTCACACTGCAGCCTGCATCTGACATTCATATCTTTTCCTTGCTCTATGGTATTCCATTGTGTGTCTCTTCCTTCACTGGGCCTGAGATCTTCCAGGTTCATTCACACTGCAGCCTGCATCTGAGCCTCATTCGTTTTAGCTGGCAATATAGTATTCCATTGTGTGTCTCTTCTCCCACCGGGCCTGATGTGTTCAAGGTTCACCCATGCCGCAGCCTGCATCAGACCCTCATTCCTTTTCCTGGCTGTATAGTATTCCATTGTGTGTCTCTTCTCCCACTGGGCCTGATGGCTTCAACGTTCACCCATGCCGCAGCATGCGTCTGACCCTCATTCCTTTTCCTGGCTGTATACTATTCCATAGTGTGTCCCTTGTCTCACTGGGCCTGATGCCTTCAAGGTTCATCCACACTGCAGCTTGTGTCTGACCCTCATTCCATTTCCTGGCTGTATGGTATTTCGTTGTGGGTCTCTTCTCCCACTGTGCGTGATGTCTTCACTTTTCACCCATGCCGCAGCCTGCGTCTGACCCTCATTCCTTTTCCTGGCTGTATAGTATTCCATTGACTGTTTATTCTCTTACTGGGCCTGATGACTTCAAGTTTCATTCACACTGTAGCCTGCGTCTGACCCTCATTCCTTTTCCTGTCTGTATAGTATTCCACTGTGTGTCTCTTCTCTTACTGGGCCTGATGTCTTCCATGTTCATTCCCACTGCAGCCTGCATCTGACCCTCATTCCTTTTCCTGGCTGTATAGTATTCCATTGTGTGTCTCTTCTCTTACTGGGCCTGATGTCTTCCAGGTTCACTCACACTGCAGCCTGTGTGTGACCCTCATTCCTTTTCCTGGCTGTTTAGTATTCCATTGTGTGTCTCTTCTCTCACTAGGCCTGAGGTCTTGAAGGTTCATCCACGCTGCAGCCTGCATCTGACCCTCATTCCCTTTCCTGGCTCTGTAGTATTCCATTGAGTGTCTCTTCTCTTACAGGGCCTGATGTCTTCAAGTTTCATTCACACTGCATCCTGCGTCTGACCCTCATTCCTTTTCCTGGCTGTATAGTATTCCATTGTGTGTCTCTTCTCTCACTGGGCCTAATGTCTTCAATGTTCACCCATGCCGCAGCCTGCTTCTGAACCTCTTTCCTTTTCCTTGCTCTATGGTATTCCATTGTGTGTCTCTTCCTTCACTGGGCCTGAGATCTTCCAGGTTCATTCACACTGCAGCCTGCATCTGACGCTCGTTCATTTTAGCTGGCCATATAGTATTCCATTGTGTGACTCTTCTCCCACCGGGCCTGATGTGTTCAAGGTTCACCCATGCCGCAGCCTGCATCAGACCCTCATTCCTTTTCCTGGCTGTATAGTATTCCATTGTGTGTCTCTTCTCCCACTGGGCCTGATGGCTTCAACGTTCACCCATGCCGCAGCATGCGTCTGACCCTCATTCCTTTTCCTCGCTGGATGGTATTCCATTGTGTGTCTCTTCCTTCACTGGGCCTGAGATCTTCCAGGTTCATTCACACTGCAGCCTGCATCTGACACTCGTTCGTTTTAGCTGGCCATATAGTAATCCATTGTGTGTCTCTTCTCCCACCGGGCCTGATGTGTTCAAGGTTCACCCATGCCGCAGCCTGCATCAGACCCTCATTCCTTTTCCTGGCTGTATAGTATTCCATTGTGTGTCTCTTCTCCCACTGGGCCTGATGACTTCAACGTTCACCCATGCCGCAGGATGCGTCTGACCCTCATTCCTTTTCCTGGCTGGATACTATTCCATAGTGTGTCTCTTGTCTCACTGGGCCTGATGCCTTCAAGGTTCATCCACACTGCAGCCTGTGTCTGACCCTCATACTTTTTCCTGGCTATATGGTATTTCGTTGTGGGTCTCTTCTCCCACTGTGCGTGATGTCTTCACTTTTCACCCATGCCGCAGCCTGCGTCTGACCCTCATTCCTTTTCCTGGCTGTATAGTATTCCATTAACTGTTTATTCTCTTACTGGGCCTGATGACTTCAAGTTTCATTCACACTGTAGCCTGCGTCTGACCCTCATTCTTTTTCCCGTCTGTATAGTATTCCATTGTGTGTCTCTTCTACCACTGGGCCTGATGTCTTCATGGTTCACCCATGTCGCAGCCTGCGTCTGACCTTCATTCCCTTTCCTGGCTTTATGGTATTCCATTGTTTGTCTGTTCTCCCACTTGTCCTGATGTCTTCAAAGTTCACCCATGCCGCAGCCTGCGTCTGACCCTCATTCCTTTTCCTGGATGTATAGTATTCCATTGTGTGTCTCTTCTACCACTGGGCCTGATGTCTGCAAGGTTCATCCATGCCGCAGCCTGCGTCTGACCTTCATTCCTTTTCCTGGCTTTATGGTAGTCCATTGTTTCTCTCTTCTCCCACTTGGCCTGATGACTTCAAAGTTCACCCACGCCGCAGCCTGCGTCTGACCCTCATTCCTTTTCCTGGCTGTATGGTATTCCATTGTGTGTTTCTTCCTTCACTGGGCGTGAGATCTTCCAGGTTCATTCACACTGCAGCCTGCATCTGACCCTCATTCGTTTTAACTGGCCATATAGTATTCCATTGTGTGTCTCTTCTCCCACCGGGCCTGATGTTTTCAAGGTTCACCCATGCCGCAGCCTGCATCTGACCCTCATTCCTTTTCCTGGCTGTATAGTATTCCATTGTGTGTCTCTTTTCTCACTGTGCCTTTTGTCTTCAAGGTTCACCCATGCCGCAGCCTGCTTCTGACCCTCATTCTTTTTCCTGGCTGTGTAGTATTCCATTGCGTGTCTCTTCTCTCACTGGGCCTGATGTATTCAAATTTCCTTCACTCTGCAACCCGCATCTGATCTTCTTTCCTTTTCCTGGCTGTAGAGTATTCCATTTTGTGTCTCTTCTCTCACTGGGTGTGATGTCTTCAAGGTTCATTACCACTGCAGCCTGTGTCTGACCGTCATTCTTTTTACTGGCTGTATAGCATTCCATTGTGTGTGTCTTCTCTTACTGGGCCTGATGTCTTCCAAGTTCACTAACACTGCAGCCTGTGTCTGACCCTCATTTCTTTTCCTGGCTGTGTAGTATTCCATTGTGTGTCTCTTCTCTCACTAGGCCTGAGGTCTTGAATGTTCCTCCACGCTGCATCCTCCCTCTGACCCTCATTCCTTTTCCTGGCTGTGTAGTACTCCATTGTGTGTCTCTTCTCTCACTGGACCTGATGTGTTCAACGTTCGTTCACACTGCAGCCTGCATCTGACATGCATTTCTTTTCCTTGTTCTATGGTATTCCATTGTGTGTCTCTTCCTTCACTGGGCCTGAGATCTTCCAGGTTCATTCACACTGCAGCCTGCATCTGAGCCTCATTCGTTTTAGCTGGCAATATAGTATTCCATTGTGTGTCTCTTCTCCCACCGGGCCTGATGTGTTCAAGGTTCACCCATGCCGCAGCCTGCATCAGACCCTCATTCCTTTTCCTGGCTGTATAGTATTCCATTGTGTGTCTCTTCTCCCACTGGGCCTGATGGCTTCAACGTTCACCCATGCCGCAGCATGCGTCTGACCCTCATTCCTTTTCCTGGCTGTATACTATTCCATAGTGTGTCCCTTGTCTCACTGGGCCTGATGCCTTCAAGGTTCATCCACACTGCAGCTTGTGTCTGACCCTCATTCCATTTCCTGGCTGTATGGTATTTCGTTGTGGGTCTCTTCTCCCACTGTGCGTGATGTCTTCACTTTTCACCCATGCCGCAGCCTGCGTCTGACCCTCATTCCTTTTCCTGGCTGTATAGTATTCCATTGACTGTTTATTCTCTTACTGGGCCTGATGACTTCAAGTTTCATTCACACTGTAGCCTGCGTCTGACCTTCATTCCTTTTCCTGTCTGTATAGTATTCCATTGTGTGTCTCTTCTCTTACTGGGCCTGATGTCTTCCAGGTTCATTCCCACTGCAGCCTGCATCTGACCCTCATTCCTTTTTCTAGATGTATAGTATTCCATTGTGTGTCTCTTCTCCCACTGGGCCTGATGTCTTCAAAGTTCACCCATGCCGCAGCCTGCGTCTGACCCTCATTCCTTTTCCTGGATGTATAGTATTCCATTGTGTGTCTCTTCTACCACTGGGCCTGATGTCTTCAAGGTTCACCCATGCCGCAGCCTGCGTCTGACCTTCATTCCTTTTCCTGGCTTTATGGTATTCCATTGTTTGTCTCTTCTCCCACTTGGCCTGATGACTTCAAAGTTCACCCACGCCGCAGCCTGCGTCTGACCCTCATTCCTTTTCCTGGCTGAATGGTATTCCATTGTGTGTCTCTTCCTTCACTGGGCGTGAGATCTTCCAGGTTCATTCACACTGCAGCCTGCATCTGACCCTCATTCGTTTTAACTGGACATATAGTATTCCATTGTGTGTCTCTTCTCCCACCGGGCCTGATGTTTTCAAGGTTCACCCATGCCGCAGCCTGCATCTGACCCTCATTCCTTTTCCTGGCTGTATAGTATTCCATTGTGTGTCTCTTCTCTTACTGGGCCTGATGTCTTCCAGGTTCACTCACACTGCAGCCTGTGTCTGACCCTCATTCCTTTTCCTGGCTGTTTAGTATTCCATTGTGTGTCTCTTCTCTCACTAGGCCTGAGGTCTTGAAGGTTCATCCACGCTGCAGCCTGCATCTGACCCTCATTCCCTTTCCTGGCTCTGTAGTATTCCATTGAGTGTCTCTTCTCTTACAGGGCCTGATGTCTTCAAGTTTCATTCACACTGCATCCTGCGTCTGACCCTCATTCCTTTTCCTGGCTGTATAGTATTCCATTGTGTGTCTCTTCTCTCACTGGGCCTAATGTCTTCAATGTTCACCCATGCCGCAGCCTGCTTCTGAACCTCTTTCCTTTTCCTTGCTCTATGGTATTCCATTGTGTGTCTCTTCCTTCACTGGGCCTGAGATCTTCCAGGTTCATTCACACTGCAGCCTGCATCTGACGCTCGTTCATTTTAGCTGGCCACATAGTATTCCATTGTGTGTCTCTTCTCCCACCGGGCCTGATGTGTTCAAGGTTCACCCATGCCGCAGCCTGCATCAGACCCTCATTCCTTTTCCTGGCTGTATAGTATTCCATTGTGTGTCTCTTCTCCCACTGGGCCTGATGGCTTCAACGTTCACCCATGCCGCAGCATGCGTCTGACCCTCATTCCTTTTCCTCGCTGGATGGTATTCCATTGTGTGTCTCTTCCTTCACTGGGCCTGAGATCTTCCAGGTTCATTCACACTGCAGCCTGCATCTGACGCTCGTTCGTTTTAGCTGGCCATATAGTATTCCATTGTGTGTCTCTTCTCCCACCGGGCCTGATGTTTTCAAGGTTCACCCATGCCGCAGCCTGCATCTGACCCTCATTCCTTTTCCTGGCTGTATAGTATTCCATTGTGTGTCTCTTTTCTCACTGTGCCTTTTGTCTTCAAGGTTCACCCATGCCGCAGCCTGCTTCTGACCCTCATTCTTTTTCCTGGCTGTGTAGTATTCCATTGCGTGTCTCTTCTCTCACTGGGCCTGATGTATTCAAATTTCCTTCACTCTGCAACCCGCATCTGATCTTCTTTCCTTTTCCTGGCTGTAGAGTATTCCATTTTGTGTCTCTTCTCTCACTGGGTGTGATGTCTTCAAGGTTCATTACCACTGCAGCCTGTGTCTGACCGTCATTCTTTTTACTGGCTGTATAGCATTCCATTGTGTGTGTCTTCTCTTACTGGGCCTGATGTCTTCCAAGTTCACTAACACTGCAGCCTGTGTCTGACCCTCATTTCTTTTCCTGGCTGTGTAGTATTCCATTGTGTGTCTCTTCTCTCACTAGGCCTGAGGTCTTGAATGTTCCTCCACGCTGCATCTTCCCTCTGACCCTCATTCCTTTTCCTGGCTGTGTAGTACTCCATTGTGTGTCTCTTCTCTCACTGGACCTGATGTGTTCAACGTTCGTTCACACTGCAGCCTGCATCTGACATTCATATCTTTTCCTTGCTCTATGGTATTCCATTGTGTGTCTCTTCCTTCACTGGGCCTGAGATCTTCCAGGTTCATTCACACTGCAGCCTGCATCTGAGCCTCATTCGTTTTAGCTGGCAATATAGTATTCCATTGTGTGTCTCTTCTCCCACCGGGCCTGATGTGTTCAAGGTTCACCCATGCCGCAGCCTGCATCAGACCCTCATTCCTTTTCCTGGCTGTATAGTATTCCATTGTGTGTCTCTTCTCCCACTGGGCCTGATGGCTTCAACGTTCACCCATGCCGCAGCATGCGTCTGACCCTCATTCCTTTTCCTGGCTGTATACTATTCCATAGTGTGTCCCTTGTCTCACTGGGCCTGATGCCTTCAAGGTTCATCCACACTGCAGCTTGTGTCTGACCCTCATTCCATTTCCTGGCTGTATGGTATTTCGTTGTGGGTCTCTTCTCCCACTGTGCGTGATGTCTTCACTTTTCACCCATGCCGCAGCCTGCGTCTGACCCTCATTCCTTTTCCTGGCTGTATAGTATTCCATTGACTGTTTATTCTCTTACTGGGCCTGATGACTTCAAGTTTCATTCACACTGTAGCCTGCGTCTGACCCTCATTCCTTTTCCTGTCTGTATAGTATTCCACTGTGTGTCTCTTCTCTTACTGGGCCTGATGTCTTCCATGTTCATTCCCACTGCAGCCTGCATCTGACCCTCATTCCTTTTCCTGGCTGTATAGTATTCCATTGTGTGTCTCTTCTCTTACTGGGCCTGATGTCTTCCAGGTTCACTCACACTGCAGCCTGTGTGTGACCCTCATTCCTTTTCCTGGCTGTTTAGTATTCCATTGTGTGTCTCTTCTCTCACTAGGCCTGAGGTCTTGAAGGTTCATCCACGCTGCAGCCTGCATCTGACCCTCATTCCCTTTCCTGGCTCTGTAGTATTCCATTGAGTGTCTCTTCTCTTACAGGGCCTGATGTCTTCAAGTTTCATTCACACTGCATCCTGCGTCTGACCCTCATTCCTTTTCCTGGCTGTATAGTATTCCATTGTGTGTCTCTTCTCTCACTGGGCCTAATGTCTTCAATGTTCACCCATGCCGCAGCCTGCTTCTGAACCTCTTTCCTTTTCCTTGCTCTATGGTATTCCATTGTGTGTCTCTTCCTTCACTGGGCCTGAGATCTTCCAGGTTCATTCACACTGCAGCCTGCATCTGACGCTCGTTCATTTTAGCTGGCCATATAGTATTCCATTGTGTGACTCTTCTCCCACCGGGCCTGATGTGTTCAAGGTTCACCCATGCCGCAGCCTGCATCAGACCCTCATTCCTTTTCCTGGCTGTATAGTATTCCATTGTGTGTCTCTTCTCCCACTGGGCCTGATGGCTTCAACGTTCACCCATGCCGCAGCATGCGTCTGACCCTCATTCCTTTTCCTCGCTGGATGGTATTCCATTGTGTGTCTCTTCCTTCACTGGGCCTGAGATCTTCCAGGTTCATTCACACTGCAGCCTGCATCTGACACTCGTTCGTTTTAGCTGGCCATATAGTAATCCATTGTGTGTCTCTTCTCCCACCGGGCCTGATGTGTTCAAGGTTCACCCATGCCGCAGCCTGCATCAGACCCTCATTCCTTTTCCTGGCTGTATAGTATTCCATTGTGTGTCTCTTCTCCCACTGGGCCTGATGACTTCAACGTTCACCCATGCCGCAGGATGCGTCTGACCCTCATTCCTTTTCCTGGCTGGATACTATTCCATAGTGTGTCTCTTGTCTCACTGGGCCTGATGCCTTCAAGGTTCATCCACACTGCAGCCTGTGTCTGACCCTCATACTTTTTCCTGGCTATATGGTATTTCGTTGTGGGTCTCTTCTCCCACTGTGCGTGATGTCTTCACTTTTCACCCATGCCGCAGCCTGCGTCTGACCCTCATTCCTTTTCCTGGCTGTATAGTATTCCATTAACTGTTTATTCTCTTACTGGGCCTGATGACTTCAAGTTTCATTCACACTGTAGCCTGCGTCTGACCCTCATTCTTTTTCCCGTCTGTATAGTATTCCATTGTGTGTCTCTTCTACCACTGGGCCTGATGTCTTCATGGTTCACCCATGTCGCAGCCTGCGTCTGACCTTCATTCCCTTTCCTGGCTTTATGGTATTCCATTGTTTGTCTGTTCTCCCACTTGTCCTGATGTCTTCAAAGTTCACCCATGCCGCAGCCTGCGTCTGACCCTCATTCCTTTTCCTGGATGTATAGTATTCCATTGTGTGTCTCTTCTACCACTGGGCCTGATGTCTGCAAGGTTCATCCATGCCGCAGCCTGCGTCTGACCTTCATTCCTTTTCCTGGCTTTATGGTAGTCCATTGTTTCTCTCTTCTCCCACTTGGCCTGATGACTTCAAAGTTCACCCACGCCGCAGCCTGCGTCTGACCCTCATTCCTTTTCCTGGCTGTATGGTATTCCATTGTGTGTTTCTTCCTTCACTGGGCGTGAGATCTTCCAGGTTCATTCACACTGCAGCCTGCATCTGACCCTCATTCGTTTTAACTGGCCATATAGTATTCCATTGTGTGTCTCTTCTCCCACCGGGCCTGATGTTTTCAAGGTTCACCCATGCCGCAGCCTGCATCTGACCCTCATTCCTTTTCCTGGCTGTATAGTATTCCATTGTGTGTCTCTTTTCTCACTGTGCCTTTTGTCTTCAAGGTTCACCCATGCCGCAGCCTGCTTCTGACCCTCATTCTTTTTCCTGGCTGTGTAGTATTCCATTGCGTGTCTCTTCTCTCACTGGGCCTGATGTATTCAAATTTCCTTCACTCTGCAACCCGCATCTGATCTTCTTTCCTTTTCCTGGCTGTAGAGTATTCCATTTTGTGTCTCTTCTCTCACTGGGTGTGATGTCTTCAAGGTTCATTACCACTGCAGCCTGTGTCTGACCGTCATTCTTTTTACTGGCTGTATAGCATTCCATTGTGTGTGTCTTCTCTTACTGGGCCTGATGTCTTCCAAGTTCACTAACACTGCAGCCTGTGTCTGACCCTCATTTCTTTTCCTGGCTGTGTAGTATTCCATTGTGTGTCTCTTCTCTCACTAGGCCTGAGGTCTTGAATGTTCCTCCACGCTGCATCCTCCCTCTGACCCTCATTCCTTTTCCTGGCTGTGTAGTACTCCATTGTGTGTCTCTTCTCTCACTGGACCTGATGTGTTCAACGTTCGTTCACACTGCAGCCTGCATCTGACATGCATTTCTTTTCCTTGTTCTATGGTATTCCATTGTGTGTCTCTTCCTTCACTGGGCCTGAGATCTTCCAGGTTCATTCACACTGCAGCCTGCATCTGAGCCTCATTCGTTTTAGCTGGCAATATAGTATTCCATTGTGTGTCTCTTCTCCCACCGGGCCTGATGTGTTCAAGGTTCACCCATGCCGCAGCCTGCATCAGACCCTCATTCCTTTTCCTGGCTGTATAGTATTCCATTGTGTGTCTCTTCTCCCACTGGGCCTGATGGCTTCAACGTTCACCCATGCCGCAGCATGCGTCTGACCCTCATTCCTTTTCCTGGCTGTATACTATTCCATAGTGTGTCCCTTGTCTCACTGGGCCTGATGCCTTCAAGGTTCATCCACACTGCAGCTTGTGTCTGACCCTCATTCCATTTCCTGGCTGTATGGTATTTCGTTGTGGGTCTCTTCTCCCACTGTGCGTGATGTCTTCACTTTTCACCCATGCCGCAGCCTGCGTCTGACCCTCATTCCTTTTCCTGGCTGTATAGTATTCCATTGACTGTTTATTCTCTTACTGGGCCTGATGACTTCAAGTTTCATTCACACTGTAGCCTGCGTCTGACCTTCATTCCTTTTCCTGTCTGTATAGTATTCCATTGTGTGTCTCTTCTCTTACTGGGCCTGATGTCTTCCAGGTTCATTCCCACTGCAGCCTGCATCTGACCCTCATTCCTTTTTCTAGATGTATAGTATTCCATTGTGTGTCTCTTCTCCCACTGGGCCTGATGTCTTCAAAGTTCACCCATGCCGCAGCCTGCGTCTGACCCTCATTCCTTTTCCTGGATGTATAGTATTCCATTGTGTGTCTCTTCTACCACTGGGCCTGATGTCTTCAAGGTTCACCCATGCCGCAGCCTGCGTCTGACCTTCATTCCTTTTCCTGGCTTTATGGTATTCCATTGTTTGTCTCTTCTCCCACTTGGCCTGATGACTTCAAAGTTCACCCACGCCGCAGCCTGCGTCTGACCCTCATTCCTTTTCCTGGCTGAATGGTATTCCATTGTGTGTCTCTTCCTTCACTGGGCGTGAGATCTTCCAGGTTCATTCACACTGCAGCCTGCATCTGACCCTCATTCGTTTTAACTGGACATATAGTATTCCATTGTGTGTCTCTTCTCCCACCGGGCCTGATGTTTTCAAGGTTCACCCATGCCGCAGCCTGCATCTGACCCTCATTCCTTTTCCTGGCTGTATAGTATTCCATTGTGTGTCTCTTCTCTTACTGGGCCTGATGTCTTCCAGGTTCACTCACACTGCAGCCTGTGTCTGACCCTCATTCCTTTTCCTGGCTGTTTAGTATTCCATTGTGTGTCTCTTCTCTCACTAGGCCTGAGGTCTTGAAGGTTCATCCACGCTGCAGCCTGCATCTGACCCTCATTCCCTTTCCTGGCTCTGTAGTATTCCATTGAGTGTCTCTTCTCTTACAGGGCCTGATGTCTTCAAGTTTCATTCACACTGCATCCTGCGTCTGACCCTCATTCCTTTTCCTGGCTGTATAGTATTCCATTGTGTGTCTCTTCTCTCACTGGGCCTAATGTCTTCAATGTTCACCCATGCCGCAGCCTGCTTCTGAACCTCTTTCCTTTTCCTTGCTCTATGGTATTCCATTGTGTGTCTCTTCCTTCACTGGGCCTGAGATCTTCCAGGTTCATTCACACTGCAGCCTGCATCTGACGCTCGTTCATTTTAGCTGGCCACATAGTATTCCATTGTGTGTCTCTTCTCCCACCGGGCCTGATGTGTTCAAGGTTCACCCATGCCGCAGCCTGCATCAGACCCTCATTCCTTTTCCTGGCTGTATAGTATTCCATTGTGTGTCTCTTCTCCCACTGGGCCTGATGGCTTCAACGTTCACCCATGCCGCAGCATGCGTCTGACCCTCATTCCTTTTCCTCGCTGGATGGTATTCCATTGTGTGTCTCTTCCTTCACTGGGCCTGAGATCTTCCAGGTTCATTCACACTGCAGCCTGCATCTGACGCTCGTTCGTTTTAGCTGGCCATATAGTATTCCATTGTGTGTCTCTTCTCCCACCGGGCCTGATGTGTTCAAGGTTCACCCATGCCGCAGCCTGCATCAGACCCTCATTCTTTTTCCTGGCTGTATAGTATTCCATTGTGTGTCTCTTCTCCCACTGGGCCTGATGGCTTCAACGTTCACCCATGCCGCAGGATGCGTCTGACCCTCATTCCTTTTCCTGGCTGTATACTATTCCATAGTGTGTCTCTTGTCTCACTGGGCCTGATGCCTTCAAGGTTCATCCACACTGCAGCCTGTGTCTGACCCTCATACTTTTTCCTGGCTATATGGTATTTCGTTGTGGGTCTCTTCTCCCACTGTGCGTGATGTCTTCACTTTTCACCCATGCCGCAGCCTGCGTCTGACCCTCATTCCTTTTCCTGGCTGTATAGTATTCCATTAACTGTTTATTCTCTTACTGGGCCTGATGACTTCAAGTTTCATTCACACTGTAGCCTGCGTCTGACCCTCATTCTTTTTCCCGTCTGTATAGTATTCCATTGTGTGTCTCTTCTACCACTGGGCCTGATGTCTTCATGGTTCACCCATGTCGCAGCCTGCGTCTGACCTTCATTCCCTTTCCTGGCTTTATGGTATTCCATTGTTTGTCTGTTCTCCCACTTGGCCTGGTGTCTTCAAAGTTCACCCATGCCGCAGCCTGCGTCTGACCCTCATTCCTTTTCCTGGATGTATAGTATTCCATTGTGTGTCTCTTCTACCACTGGGCCTGATGTCTTCAAGGTTCATCCATGCCGCAGCCTGCGTCTGACCTTCATTCCTTTTCCTGGCTTTATGGTAGTCCATTGTTTCTCTCTTCTCCCACTTGGCCTGATGACTTCAAAGTTCACCCACGCCGCAGCCTGCGTCTGACCCTCATTCCTTTTCCTGGCTGTATGGTATTCCATTGTGTGTTTCTTCCTTCACTGGGCGTGAGATCTTCCAGGTTCATTCACACTGCAGCCTGCATCTGACCCTCATTCGTTTTAACTGGCCATATAGTATTCCATTGTGTGTCTCTTCTCCCACCGGGCCTTATGTTTTCAAGGTTCACCCATGCCGCAGCCTGCATCTGACCCTCATTCCTTTTCCTGGCTGTATAGTATTCCATTGTGTGTCTCTTTTCTCACTGTGCCTTTTGTCTTCAAGGTTCACCCATGCCGCAGCCTGCTTCTGACCCTCATTCTTTTTCCTGGCTGTGTAGTATTCCATTGCGTGTCTCTTCTCTCACTGGGCCTGATGTATTCAAATTTCCTTCACTCTGCAACCCGCATCTGATCTTCTTTCCTTTTCCTGGCTGTAGAGTATTCCATTTTGTGTCTCTTCTCTCACTGGGTGTGATGTCTTCAAGGTTCATTACCACTGCAGCCTGTGTCTGACCGTCATTCTTTTTACTGGCTGTATAGCATTCCATTGTGTGTGTCTTCTCTTACTGGGCCTGATGTCTTCCAAGTTCACTAACACTGCAGCCTGTGTCTGACCCTCATTTCTTTTCCTGGCTGTGTAGTATTCCATTGTGTGTCTCTTCTCTCACTAGGCCTGAGGTCTTGAATGTTCCTCCACGCTGCATCTTCCCTCTGACCCTCTTTCCTTTTCCTGGCTGTGTAGTACTCCATTGTGTGTCTCTTCTCTCACTGGACCTGATGTGTTCAACGTTCGTTCACACTGCAGCCTGCATCTGACATTCATTTCTTTTCCTTGCTCTATGGTATTCCATTGTGTGTCTCTTCCTTCACTGGGCCTGAGATCTTCCAGGTTCATTCACACTGCAGCCTGCATCTGAGCCTCATTCGTTTTAGCTGGCAATATAGTATTCCATTGTGTGTCTCTTCTCCCACCGGGCCTGATGTGTTCAAGGTTCACCCATGCCGCAGCCTGCATCAGACCCTCATTCCTTTTCCTGGCTGTATAGTATTCCATTGTGTGTCTCTTCTCCCACTGGGCCTGATGGCTTCAACGTTCACCCATGCCGCAGCATGCGTCTGACCCTCATTCCTTTTCCTGGCTGTATACTATTCCATAGTGTGTCCCTTGTCTCACTGGGCCTGATGCCTTCAAGGTTCATCCACACTGCAGCTTGTGTCTGACCCTCATTCCATTTCCTGGCTGTATGGTATTTCGTTGTGGGTCTCTTCTCCCACTGTGCGTGATGTCTTCACTTTTCACCCATGCCGCAGCCTGCGTCTGACCCTCATTCCTTTTCCTGGCTGTATAGTATTCCATTGACTGTTTATTCTCTTACTGGGCCTGATGACTTCAAGTTTCATTCACACTGTAGCCTGCGTCTGACCCTCATTCCTTTTCCTGTCTGTATAGTATTCCATTGTGTGTCTCTTCTCTTACTGGGCCTGATGTCTTCCAGGTTCATTCCCACTGCAGCCTGCATCTGACCCTCATTCCTTTTCCTGGATGTATAGTATTCCATTGTGTGTCTCTTCTCCCACTGGGCCTGATGTCTTCAAAGTTCACCCATGCCGCAGCCTGCGTCTGACCCTCATTCCTTTTCCTGGATGTATAGTATTCCATTGTGTGTCTCTTCTACCACTGGGCCTGATGTCTTCAAGGTTCACCCATGCCGCAGCCTGCGTCTGACCTTCATTCCTTTTCCTGGCTTTATGGTATTCCATTGTTTGTCTCTTCTCCCACTTGGCCTGATGACTTCAAAGTTCACCCACGCCGCAGCCTGCGTCTGACCCTCATTCCTTTTCCTGGCTGAATGGTATTCCATTGTGTGTCTCTTCCTTCACTGGGCGTGAGATCTTCCAGGTTCATTCACACTGCAGCCTGCATCTGACCCTCATTCGTTTTAACTGGACATATAGTATTCCATTGTGTGTCTCTTCTCCCACCGGGCCTGATGTTTTCAAGGTTCACCCATGCCGCAGCCTGCATCTGACCCTCATTCCTTTTCCTGGCTGTATAGTATTCCATTGTGTGTCTCTTCTCTTACTGGGCCTGATGTCTTCCAGGTTCACTCACACTGCAGCCTGTGTCTGACCCTCATTCCTTTTCCTGGCTGTATAGTATTCCATTGTGTGTCTCTTCTCTCACTGGGCCTAATGTCTTCAATGTTCACCCATGCCGCAGCCTGCTTCTGAACCTCTTTCCTTTTCCTTGCTCTATGGTATTCCATTGTGTGTCTCTTCCTTCACTGGGCCTGAGATCTTCCAGGTTCATTCACACTGCAGCCTGCATCTGACGCTCGTTCGTTTTAGCTGGCCATATAGTATTCCATTGTGTGTCTCTTCTCCCACCGGGCCTGATGTGTTCAAGGTTCACCCATGCCGCAGCCTGCATCAGACCCTCATTCCTTTTCCTGGCTGTATAGTATTCCATTGTGTGTCTCTTCTCCCACTTGGCCTGATGGCTTCAACGTTCACCCATGCCGCAGCATGCGTCTGACCCTCATTCCTTTTCCTGGCTGTATACTATTCCATAGTGTGTCTCTTGTCTCACTGGGCCTGATGCCTTCAAGGTTCATCCACACTGCAGCCTGTGTCTGACCCTCATACTTTTTCCTGGCTATATGGTATTTCGTTGTGGGTCTCTTCTCCCACTGTGCGTGATGTCTTCACTTTTCACCCATGCCGCAGCCTGCGTCTGACCCTCATTCCTTTTCCTGGCTGTATAGTATTCCATTGACTGTTTATTCTCTTACTGGGCCTGATGACTTCAAGTTTCATTCACACTGTAGCCTGCGTCTGACCCTCATTCCTTTTCCTGTCTGTATAGTATTCCACTGTGTGTCTCTTCTCTTACTGGGCCTGATGTCTTCCATGTTCATTCCCACTGCAGCCTGCATCTGACCCTCATTCCTTTTCCTGGATGTATAGTATTCCATTGTGTGTCTCTTCTCCCACTGGGCCTGATGTCTTCAAAGTTCACCCATGCCGCAGCCTGCGTCTGACCCTCATTCCTTTTCCTGGATGTATAGTATTCCATTGTGTGTCTCTTCTACCACTGGGCCTGATGTCTTCAATGTTCATCCATGCCGCAGCCTGCGTCTGACCTTCATTCCTTTTCCTGGCTTTATGGTATTCCATTGTTTGTCTCTTCTCCCACTTGGCCTGATGACTTCAAAGTTCACCCACGCCGCAGCCTGCGTCTGACCCTCATTCCTTTTCCTGGCTGTATGGTATTCCATTGTGTGTTTCTTCCTTCACTGGGCGTGAGATCTTCCTGGTTCATTCACACTGCAGCCTGCATCTGACCCTCATTCGTTTTAACTGGCCATATAGTATTCCATTGTGTGTCTCTTCTCCCACCGGGCCTGATGTTTTCAAGGTTCACCCATGCCGCAGCCTGCATCTGACCCTCATTCCTTTTCCTGGCTGTATAGTATTCCATTGTGTGTCTCTTTTCTCACTGTGCCTTTTGTCTTCAAGGTTCACCCATGCCGCAGCCTGCTTCTGACCCTCATTCTTTTTCCTGGCTGTGTAGTATTCCATTGCGTGTCTCTTCTCTCACTGGGCCTGATGTATTCAAATTTCCTTCACTCTGCAACCCGCATCTGATCTTCTTTCCTTTTCCTGGCTGTAGAGTATTCCATTTTGTGTCTCTTCTCTCACTGGGTGTGATGTCTTCAAGGTTCATTACCACTGCAGCCTGTGTCTGACCGTCATTCTTTTTACTGGCTGTATAGCATTCCATTGTGTGTGTCTTCTCTTACTGGGCCTGATGTCTTCCAAGTTCACTAACACTGCAGCCTGTGTCTGACCCTCATTTCTTTTCCTGGCTGTGTAGTATTCCATTGTGTGTCTCTTCTCTCACTAGGCCTGAGGTCTTGAATGTTCCTCCACGCTGCATCTTCCCTCTGACCCTCATTCCTTTTCCTGGCTGTGTAGTACTCCATTGTGTGTCTCTTCTCTCACTGGACCTGATGTGTTCAACGTTCGTTCACACTGCAGCCTGCATCTGACATGCATTTCTTTTCCTTGTTCTATGGTATTCCATTGTGTGTCTCTTCCTTCACTGGGCCTGAGATCTTCCAGGTTCATTCACACTGCAGCCTGCATCTGAGCCTCATTCGTTTTAGCTGGCAATATAGTATTCCATTGTGTGTCTCTTCTCCCACCGGGCCTGATGTGTTCAAGGTTCACCCATGCCGCAGCCTGCATCAGACCCTCATTCCTTTTCCTGGCTGTATAGTATTCCATTGTGTGTCTCTTCTCCCACTGGGCCTGATGGCTTCAACGTTCACCCATGCCGCAGCATGCGTCTGACCCTCATTCCTTTTCCTGGCTGTATACTATTCCATAGTGTGTCCCTTGTCTCACTGGGCCTGATGCCTTCAAGGTTCATCCACACTGCAGCTTGTGTCTGACCCTCATTCCATTTCCTGGCTGTATGGTATTTCGTTGTGGGTCTCTTCTCCCACTGTGCGTGATGTCTTCACTTTTCACCCATGCCGCAGCCTGCGTCTGACCCTCATTCCTTTTCCTGGCTGTATAGTATTCCATTGACTGTTTATTCTCTTACTGGGCCTGATGACTTCAAGTTTCATTCACACTGTAGCCTGCGTCTGACCTTCATTCCTTTTCCTGTCTGTATAGTATTCCATTGTGTGTCTCTTCTCTTACTGGGCCTGATGTCTTCCAGGTTCATTCCCACTGCAGCCTGCATCTGACCCTCATTCCTTTTTCTAGATGTATAGTATTCCATTGTGTGTCTCTTCTCCCACTGGGCCTGATGTCTTCAAAGTTCACCCATGCCGCAGCCTGCGTCTGACCCTCATTCCTTTTCCTGGATGTATAGTATTCCATTGTGTGTCTCTTCTACCACTGGGCCTGATGTCTTCAAGGTTCACCCATGCCGCAGCCTGCGTCTGACCTTCATTCCTTTTCCTGGCTTTATGGTATTCCATTGTTTGTCTCTTCTCCCACTTGGCCTGATGACTTCAAAGTTCACCCACGCCGCAGCCTGCGTCTGACCCTCATTCCTTTTCCTGGCTGAATGGTATTCCATTGTGTGTCTCTTCCTTCACTGGGCATGAGATCTTCCAGGTTCATTCACACTGCAGCCTGCATCTGACCCACATTCGTTTTAACTGGACATATAGTATTCCATTGTTTGTCTCTTCTCCCACCGGGCCTGATGTTTTCAAGGTTCACCCATGCCGCAGCCTGCATCTGACCCTCATTCCTTTTCCTGGCTGTATAGTATTCCATTGTGTGTCTCTTCTCTTACTGGGCCTGATGTCTTCCAGGTTCACTCACACTGCAGCCTGTGTCTGACCCTCATTCCTTTTCCTGGCTGTTTAGTATTCCATTGTGTGTCTCTTCTCTCACTAGGCCTGAGGTCTTGAAGGTTCATCCACGCTGCAGCCTGCATCTGACCCTCATTCCCTTTCCTGGCTCTGTAGTATTCCATTGAGTGTCTCTTCTCTTACAGGGCCTGATGTCTTCAAGTTTCATTCACACTGCATCCTGCGTCTGACCCTCATTCCTTTTCCTGGCTGTATAGTATTCCATTGTGTGTCTCTTCTCTCACTGGGCCTAATGTCTTCAATGTTCACCCATGCCGCAGCCTGCTTCTGAACCTCTTTCCTTTTCCTTGCTCTATGGTATTCCATTGTGTGTCTCTTCCTTCACTGGGCCTGAGATCTTCCAGGTTCATTCACACTGCAGCCTGCATCTGACGCTCGTTCATTTTAGCTGGCCATATAGTATTCCATTGTGTGTCTCTTCTCCCACCGGGCCTGATGTGTTCAAGGTTCACCCATGCCGCAGCCTGCATCAGACCCTCATTCCTTTTCCTGGCTGTATAGTATTCCATTGTGTGTCTCTTCTCCCACTTGGCCTGATGGCTTCAACGTTCACCCATGCCGCAGCATGCGTCTGACCCTCATTCCTTTTCCTGGCTGTATACTATTCCATAGTGTGTCTCTTGTCTCACTGGGCCTGATGCCTTCAAGTTTCATCCACACTGCAGCCTGTGTCTGACCCTCATACTTTTTCCTGGCTATATGGTATTTCGTTGTGGGTCTCTTCTCCCACTGTGCGTGATGTCTTCACTTTTCACCCATGCTGCAGCCTGCGTCTGACCCTCATTCCTTTTCCTGGCTGTATAGTATTCCATTAACTGTTTATTCTCTTACTGGGCCTGATGACTTCAAGTTTCATTCACACTGTAGCCTGCGTCTGACCCTCATTCTTTTTCCCGTCTGTATAGTATTGCATTGTGTGTCTCTTCTACCACTGGGCCTGATGTCTTCATGGTTCACCCATGTCGCAGCCTGCGTCTGACCTTCATTCCCTTTCCTGGCTTTATGGTATTCCATTGTTTGTCTGTTCTCCCACTTGGCCTGATGTCTTCAAAGTTCACCCATGCCGCAGCCTGCGTCTGACCCTCATTCCTTTTCCTGGATGTATAGTATTCCATTGTGTGTCTCTTCTACCACTGGGCCTGATGTCTTCAAGGTTCATCCATGCCGCAGCCTGCGTCTGACCTTCATTCCTTTTCCTGGCTTTATGGTAGTCCATTGTTTCTCTCTTCTCCCACTTGGCCTGATGACTTCAAAGTTCACCCACGCCGCAGCCTGCGTCTGACCCTCATTCCTTTTCCTGGCTGTATGGTATTCCATTGTGTGTTTCTTCCTTCACTGGGCGTGAGATCTTCCAGGTTCATTCACACTGCAGCCTGCATCTGACCCTCATTCTTTTTAACTGGCCATATAGTATTCCATTGTGTGTCTCTTCTCCCACCGGGCCTGATGTTTTCAAGGTTCACCCATGCCGCAGCCTGCATCTGACCCTCATTCCTTTTCCTGGCTGTATAGTATTCCATTGTGTGTCTCTTTTCTCACTGTGCCTTTTGTCTTCAAGGTTCACCCATGCCGCAGCCTGCTTCTGACCCTCATTCTTTTTCCTGGCTGTGTAGTATTCCATTGCGTGTCTCTTCTCTCACTGGGCCTGATGTATTCAAATTTCCTTCACTCTGCAACCCGCATCTGATCTTCTTTCCTTTTCCTGGCTGTAGAGTATTCCATTTTGTGTCTCTTCTCTCACTGGGTGTGATGTCTTCAAGGTTCATTAACACTGCAGCCTGTGTCTGACCGTCATTCTTTTTACTGGCTGTATAGCATTCCATTGTGTGTGTCTTCTCTTACTGGGCCTGATGTCTTCCAAGTTCACTAACACTGCAGCCTGTGTCTGACCCTCATTTCTTTTCCTGGCTGTGTAGTATTCCATTGTGTGTCTCTTCTCTCACTAGGCCTGAGGTCTTGAATGTTCCTCCACGCTGCATCCTCCCTCTGACCCTCATTCCTTTTCCTGGCTGTGTAGTACTCCATTGTGTGTCTCTTCTCTCACTGGACCTGATGTGTTCAACGTTCGTTCACACTGCAGCCTGCATCTGACATTCATTTCTTTTCTTTGCTCTATGGTATTCCATTGTGTGTCTCCTCCTTCACTGGGCCTGAGATCTTCCAGGTTCATTCACACTGAAGCCTGCATCTGAGCCTCATTCGTTTTAGCTGGCAATATAGTATTCCATTGTGTGTCTCTTCTCCCACCGGGCCTGATGTGTTCAAGGTTCACCCATGCCGCAGCCTGCATCAGACCCTCATTCCTTTTCCTGGCTGTATAGTATTCCATTGTGTGTCTCTTCTCCCACTGGGCCTGATGGCTTCAACGTTCACCCATGCCGCAGCATGCGTCTGACCCTCATTCCTTTTCCTGGCTGTATACTATTCCATAGTGTGTCCCTTGTCTCACTGGGCCTGATGCCTTCAAGGTTCATCCACACTGCAGCTTGTGTCTGACCCTCATTCCATTTCCTGGCTGTATGGTATTTCGTTGTGGGTCTCTTCTACCACTGTGCGTGATGTCTTCACTTTTCACCCATGCCGCAGCCTGCGTCTGACCCTCATTCCTTTTCCTGGCTGTATAGTATTCCATTGACTGTTTATTCTCTTACTGGGCCTGATGACTTCAAGTTTCATTCACACTGTAGCCTGCGTCTGACCCTCATTCCTTTTCCTGTCTGTATAGTATTCCATTGTGTGTCTCTTCTCTTACTGGGCCTGATGTCTTCCAGGTTCATTCCCACTGCAGCCTGCATCTGACCCTCATTCTTTTTTCTAGATGTATAGTATTCCATTGTGTGTCTCTTCTCCCACTGGGCCTGATGTCTTCAAAGTTCACCCATGCCGCAGCCTGCGTCTGACCCTCATTCCTTTTCCTGGATGTATAGTATTCCATTGTGTGTCTCTTCTACCACTGGGCCTGATGTCTTCAAGGTTCACCCATGCCGCAGCCTGCGTCTGACCTTCATTCCTTTTCCTGGCATTATGGTATTCCATTGTTTGTCTCTTCTCCCACTTGGCCTGATGACTTCAAAGTTCACCCAGGCCGCAGCCTGCGTCTGACCCTCATTCCTTTTCCTGGCTGAATGGTATTCCATTGTGTGTCTCTTCCTTCACTGGGCGTGAGATCTTCCAGGTTCATTCACACTGCAGCCTGCATCTGACCCTCATTCGTTTTAACTGGACATATAGTATTCCATTGTGTGTCTCTTCTCCCACCGGGCCTGATGTTTTCAAGGTTCACCCATGCCGCAGCCTGCATCTGACCCTCATTCCTTTTCCTGGCTGTATAGTATTCCATTGTGTGTCTCTTCTCTTACTGGGCCTGATGTCTTCCAGGTTCACTCACACTGCAGCCTGTGTCTGACCCTCATTCCTTTTCCTGGCTGTTTAGTATTCCATTGTGTGTCTCTTCTCTCACTAGGCCTGAGGTCTTGAAGGTTCATCCACGCTGCAGCCTGCATCTGACCCTCATTCCCTTTCCTGGCTCTGTAGTATTCCATTGAGTGTCTCTTCTCTTACAGGGCCTGATGTCTTCAAGTTTCATTCACACTGCATCCTGCGTCTGACCCTCATTCCTTTTTCTGGCTGTATAGTATTCCATTGTGTGTCTCTTCTCTCACTGGGCCTAATGTCTTCAATGTTCACCCATGCCGCAGCCTGCTTCTGAACCTCTTTCCTTTTCCTTGCTCTATGGTATTCCATTGTGTGTCTCTTCCTTCACTGGGCCTGAGATCTTCCAGGTTCATTCACACTGCAGCCTGCATCTGACGCTCGTTCGTTTTAGCTGGCCATATAGTATTCCATTGTGTGTCTCTTCTCCCACCGGGCCTGATGTGTTCAAGGTTCACCCATGCCGCAGCCTGCATCAGACCCTCATTCCTTTTCCTGGCTGTATAGTATTCCATTGTGTGTCTCTTCTCCCACTTGGCCTGATGGCTTCAACGTTCACCCATGCCGCAGCATGCGTCTGACCCTCATTCCTTTTCCTGGCTGTATACTATTCCATAGTGTGTCTCTTGTCTCACTGGGCCTGATGCCTTCAAGGTTCATCCACACTGCAGCCTGTGTCTGACCCTCATACTTTTTCCTGGCTATATGGTATTTCGTTGTGGGTCTCTTCTCCCACTGTGCGTGATGTCTTCACTTTTCACCCATGCCGCAGCCTGCGTCTGACCCTCATTCCTTTTCCTGGCTGTGTAGTATTCCATTAACTGTTTATTCTCTTACTGGGCCTGATGACTTGAAGTTTCATTCACACTGTAGCCTGCGTCTGACCCTCATTCTTTTTCCTGTCTGTATAGTATTCCATTGTGTGTCTCTTCTACCACTGGGCCTGATGTCTTCATGGTTCACCCATGCCGCAGCCTGCGTCTGACCTTCATTCCCTTTCCTGGCTTTATGGTATTCCATTGTTTGTCTGTTCTCCCACTTGGCCTGATGTCTTCAAAGTTCACCCAGGCCGCAGCCTGCGTCTGACCCTCATTCCTTTTCCTGGATGTATAGTATTCCATTGTGTGTCTCTTCTACCACTGGGCCTGATGTCTTCAAGGTTCATCCATGCCGCAGCCTGCGTCTGACCTTCATTCCTTTTCCTGGCTTTATGGTAGTCCATTGTTTCTCTCTTCTCCCACTTGGCCTGATGACTTCAAAGTTCACCCATGCCGCAGCCTGCGTCTGACCCTCATTCCTTTTCCTGGCTGTGTAGTATTCCATTGCGTGTCTCTTCTCTCACTGGGCCTGATGTATTCAAATTTCCTTCACTCTGCAACCCGCATCTGATCTTCTTTCCTTTTCCTGGCTGTAGAGTATTCCATTTTGTGTCTCTTCTCTCACTGGGTGTGATGTCTTCAAGGTTCATTAACACTGCAGCCTGTGTCTGACCGTCATTCTTTTTACTGGCTGTATAGCATTCCATTGTGTGTGTCTTCTCTTACTGGGCCTGATGTCTTCCAAGTTCACTAACACTGCAGCCTGTGTCTGACCCTCATTTCTTTTCCTGGCTGTGTAGTATTCCATTGTGTGTCTCTTCTCTCACTAGGCCTGAGGTCTTGAATGTTCCTCCACGCTGCATCCTCCCTCTGACCCTCATTCCTTTTCCTGGCTGTGTAGTACTCCATTGTGTGTCTCTTCTCTCACTGGACCTGATGTGTTCAACGTTCGTTCACACTGCAGCCTGCATCTGACATTCATTTCTTTTCCTTGCTCTATGGTATTCCATTGTGTGTCTCTTCCTTCACTGGGCCGGAGATCTTCCAGGTTCATTCACACTGAAGCCTGCATCTGAGCCTCATTCGTTTTAGCTGGCAATATAGTATTCCATTGTGTGTCTCTTCTCCCACCGGGCCTGATGTGTTCAATGTTCAGCCATGCCGTAGCCTGCATCAGACCCTCATTCCTTTTCCTGGCTGTATAGTATTCCATTGTGTGTCTCTTCTCCCACTGGGCCTGATGGCTTCAACGTTCACCCATGCCGCAGCATGCGTCTGACCCTCATTCCTTTTCCTGGCTGTATACTATTCCATAGTGTGTCCCTTGTCTCACTGGGCCTGATGCCTTCAAGGTTCATCCACACTGCAGCTTGTGTCTGACCCTCATTCCATTTCCTGGCTGTATGGTATTTCGTTGTGGGTCTCTTCTCCCACTGTGCGTGATGTCTTCACTTTTCACCCATGCCGCAGCCTGCGTCTGACCCTCATTACTTTTCCTGGCTGTATAGTATTCCATTGACTGTTTATTCTCTTACTGGGCCTGATGACTTCAAGTTTCATTCACACTGTAGCCTGCGTCTGACCCTCATTCCTTTTCCTGTCTGTATAGTATTCCATTGTGTGTCTCTTCTCTTACTGGGCGTGATGTCTTCCAGGTTCATTCGCACTGCAGCCTGCATCTGACCCTCATTCCTTTTTCTAGATGTATAGTATTCCATTGTGTGTCTCTTCTCCCACTGGGCCTGATGTCTTCAAAGTTCACCCATGCCGCAGCCTGCGTCTGACCCTCATTCCTTTTCCTGGATGTATAGTATTCCATTGTGTGTCTCTTCTACCACTGGGCCTGATGTCTTCATGGTTCACCCATGCCGCAGCCTGCATCTGACCTTCATTCGTTTTCCTGCCTTTATGGTATTCCATTGTTTGTCTCTTCTCCCACTTGGCCTGATGACTTCAAAGTTCACCCATGCCGCAGCCTGCGTCTGACCCTCATTCCTTTTCCTGGCTGTATGGTATTCCATTGTGTGTTTCTTCCTTCACTGGGCGTGAGATCTTCCAGGTTCATTCACACTGCAGCCTACATCTGACCCTCATTCGTTTTAACTGGACATATAGTATTCCATTGTGTGTCTCTTCTCCCATCGGGCCTGATGTTTTCAAGGTTCACCCATGCCGCAGCCTGCATCTGACCCTCATTCCTTTTCCTGGCTGTATAGTATTCCATTGTGTGTCTCTTCTCTTACTGGGCCTGATGTCTTCCAGGTTCACTCACACTGCAGCCTGTGTCTGACCCTCATTCCTTTTCCTGGCTGTTTAGTATTCCATTGTGTGTCTCTCCTCTCACTAGGCCTGAGGTCTTGAAGGTTCATCCACGCTGCAGCCTGCATCTGACCCTCATTCCCTTTCCTGGCTCTGTAGTATTCCATTGAGTGTCTCTTCTCTTACAGGGCCTGATGTCTTCAAGTTTCATTCACACTGCATCCTGCGTCTAACCCTCATTCCTTTTCCTGGCTGTATAGTATTCCATTGTGTGTCTCTTCTCTCACTGGGCCTAATGTCTTCAATGTTCACCCATGCCGCAGCCTGCTTCTGAACCTCTTTCCTTTTCCTTGCTCTATGGTATTCCATTGTGTGTCTCTTCCTTCACTGGGCCTGAGATCTTCCAGGGTCATTCACACTGCAGCCTGCATCTGACGCTCGTTCGTTTTAGCTGGCCATATAGTATTCCATTGTGTGTCTCTTCTCCCACCGGGCCTGATGTGTTCAAGGTTCACCCATGCCGCAGCCTGCATCAGACCCTCATTCCTTTTCCTGGCTGTATAGTATTCCATTGTGTGTCTCTTCTCCCACTGGGCCTGATGGCTTCAACGTTCACCCATGCCGCAGCATGCGTCTGACCCTCATTCCTTTTCCTGGCTGTATACTATTCCATAGTGTGTCTCTTGTCTCACTGGGCCTGATGCCTTCAAGGTTCATCCACACTGCAGCCTGTGTCTGACCCTCATACTTTTTCCTGGCTATATGGTATTTCGTTGTGGGTCTCTTCTCCCACTGTGCGTGATGTCTTCACTTTTCACCCATGCCGCAGCCTGCGTCTGACCCTCATTCCTTTTCCTGGCTGTATAGTATTCCATTAACTGTTTATTCTCTTACTGGGCCTGATGACTTCAAGTTTCATTCACACTGTAGCCTGCGTCTGACCCTCATTCTTTTTCCTGTCTGTATAGTATTCCATTGTGTGTCTCTTCTACCTCTGGGCCTGATGTCTTCATGGTTCACCCATGTCGCAGCCTGCGTCTGACCTTCATTCCCTTTCCTGGCTTTATGGTATTCCATTGTTTGTCTGTTCTCCCACTTGGCCTGATGTCTTCAAAGTTCACCCATGCCGCAGCCTGCGTCTGACCCTCATTCCTTTTCCTGGATGTATAGTATTCCATTGTGTGTCTATTCTACCACTGGGCCTGATGTCTTCAAGGTTCACCCATGCCGCAGCCTGCATCTGACCTTCATTCGTTTTCCTGCCTTTATGGTATTCCATTGTTTGTCTCTTCTCCCACTTGGCCTGATGACTTCAAAGTTCACCCATGCCGCAGCCTGCGTCTGACCCTCATTCCTTTTCCTGGCTGTATGGTATTCCATTGTGTGTTTCTTCCTTCACTGGGCGTGAGATCTTCCAGGTTCATTCACACTGCAGCCTACATCTGACCCTCATTCGTTTTAACTGGACATATAGTATTCCATTGTGTGTCTCTTCTCCCATCGGGCCTGATGTTTTCAAGGTTCACCCATGCCGCAGCCTGCATCTGACCCTCATTCCTTTTCCTGGCTGTATAGTATTCCATTGTGTGTCTCTTCTCTTACTGGGCCTGATGTCTTCCAGGTTCACTCACACTGCATCCTGTGTCTGACCCTCATTCCTTTTCCTGGCTGTTTAGTATTCCATTGTGTGTCTCTCCTCTCACTAGGCCTGAGGTCTTGAAGGTTCATCCACGCTGCAGCCTGCATCTGACCCTCATTCCCTTTCCTGGCTCTGTAGTATTCCATTGAGTGTCTCTTCTCTTACAGGGCCTGATGTCTTCAAGTTTCATTCACACTGCATCCTGCGTCTAACCCTCATTCCTTTTCCTGGCTGTATAGTATTCCATTGTGTGTCTCTTCTCTCACTGGGCCTAATGTCTTCAATGTTCACCCATGCCGCAGCCTGCTTCTGAACCTCTTTCCTTTTCCTTGCTCTATGGTATTCCATTGTGTGTCTCTTCCTTCACTGGGCCTGAGATCTTCCAGGGTCATTCACACTGCAGCCTGCATCTGACGCTCGTTCGTTTTAGCTGGCCATATAGTATTCCATTGTGTGTCTCTTCTCCCACCGGGCCTGATGTGTTCAAGGTTCACCCATGCCGCAGCCTGCATCAGACCCTCATTCCTTTTCCTGGCTGTATAGTATTCCATTGTGTGTCTCTTCTCCCACTGGGCCTGATGGCTTCAACGTTCACCCATGCCGCAGCATGCGTCTGACCCTCATTCCTTTTCCTGGCTGTATACTATTCCATAGTGTGTCTCTTGTCTCACTGGGCCTGATGCCTTCAAGGTTCATCCACACTGCAGCCTGTGTCTGACCCTCATACTTTTTCCTGGCTATATGGTATTTCGTTGTGGGTCTCTTCTCCCACTGTGCGTGATGTCTTCACTTTTCACCCATGCCGCAGCCTGCGTCTGACCCTCATTCCTTTTCCTGGCTGTATAGTATTCCATTAACTGTTTATTCTCTTACTGGGCCTGATGACTTCAAGTTTCATTCACACTGTAGCCTGCGTCTGACCCTCATTCTTTTTCCTGTCTGTATAGTATTCCATTGTGTGTATCTTCTACCTCTGGGCCTGATGTCTTCATGGTTCACCCATGTCGCAGCCTGCGTCTGACCTTCATTCCCTTTCCTGGCTTTATGGTATTCCATTGTTTGTCTGTTCTCCCACTTGGCCTGATGTCTTCAAAGTTCACCCATGCCGCAGCCTGCGTCTGACCCTCATTCCTTTACCTGGATGTATAGTATTCCATTGTGTGTCTCTTCTACCACTGGGCCTGATGTCTTCAAGGTTCATCCATGCCGCAGCCTGCGTCTGACCTTCATTCCTTTTCCTGGCTTTATGGTAGTCCATTGTTTCTCTCTTCTCCCACTTGGCCTGATGACTTCAAAGTTCACCCACGCCGCAGCCTGCGTCTGACCCTCATTCCTTTTCCTGGCTGTATGGTATTCCATTGTGTGTTTCTTCCTTCACTGGGCGTGAGACCTTCCAGGTTCATTCACACTGCAGCCTGCATCTGACCCTCATTCTTTTTAACTGGCCATATAGTATTCCATTGTGTGTCTCTTCTCCCACCGGGCCTGATGTTTTCAAGGTTCACCCATGCCGCAGCCTGCATCTGACCCTCATTCCTTTTCCTGGCTGTATAGTATTCCATTGTGTGTCTCTTTTCTCACTGTGCCTTTTGTCTTCAAGGTTCACCCATGCCGCAGCCTGCTTCTGACCCTCATTCTTTTTCCTGGCTGTGTAGTATTCCATTGCGTGTCTCTTCTCTCACTGGGCCTGATGTATTCAAATTTCCTTCACTCTGCAACCCGCATCTGATCTTCTTTCCTTTTCCTGGCTGTAGAGTATTCCATTTTGTGTCTCTTCTCTCACTGGGTGTGATGTCTTCAAGGTTCATTAACACTGCAGCCTGTGTCTGACCGTCATTCTTTTTACTGGCTGTATAGCATTCCATTGTGTGTGTCTTCTCTTACTGGGCCTGATATCTTCCAAGTTCACTAACACTGCAGCCTGTGTCTGACCCTCATTTCTTTTCCTGGCTGTGTAGTATTCCATTGTGTGTCTCTTCTCTCACTAGGCCTGAGGTCTTGAATGTTCCTCCACGCTGCATCCTCCCTCTGACCCTCATTCCTTTTCCTGGCTGTGTAGTACTCCATTGTGTGTCTCTTCTCTCACTGGACCTGATGTGTTCAACGTTCGTTCACACTGCAGCCTGCATCTGACATTCATTTCTTTTCCTTGCTCTATGGTATTCCATTGTGTGTCTCTTCCTTCACTGGGCCTGAGATCTTCCAGGTTCATTCACACTGCAGCCTGCATCTGAGCCTCATTCGTTTTAGCTGGCAATATAGTATTCCATTGTGTGTCTCTTCTCCCACCAGGCCTGATGTGTTCAAGGTTCACCCATGCCGCAGCCTGCATCAGACCCTCATTCCTTTTCCTGGCTGTATAGTATTCCATTGTGTGTCTCTTCTCCCACTGGGCCTGATGGCTTCAACGTTCACCCATGCCGCAGCATGCGTCTGACCCTCATTCCTTTTCCTGGCTGTATACTATTCCATAGTGTGTCCCTTGTCTCACTGGGCCTGATGCCTTCAAGGTTCATCCACACTGCAGCTTGTGTCTGACCCTCATTCCATTTCCTGGCTGTATGGTATTTCGTTGTGGGTCTCTTCTCCCACTGTGCGTGATGTCTTCACTTTTCACCCATGCCGCAGCCTGCGTCTGACCCTCATTCCTTTTCCTGGCTGTATAGTATTCCATTGACTGTTTATTCTCTTACTGGGCCTGATGACTTCAAGTTTCATTCACACTGTAGCCTGCGTCTGACCCTCATTCCTTTTCCTGTCTGTATAGTATTCCATTGTGTGTCTCTTCTCTTACTGGGCCTGATGTCTTCCAGGTTCATTCCCACTGCAGCCTGCATCTGACCCTCATTCCTTTTTCTAGATGTATAGTATTCCATTGTGTGTCTCTTCTCCCACTGGGCCTGATGTCTTCAAAGTTCACCCATGCCGCAGCCTGCGTCTGACCCTCATTCCTTTTCCTGGATGTATAGTATTCCATTGTGTGTCTCTTCTACCACTGGGCCTGATGTCTTCAAGGTTCACCCATGCCGCAGCCTGCGTCTGACCTTCATTGCTTTTCCTGGCTTTATGGTATTCCATTGTTTGTCTCTTCTCCCACTTGGCCTGATGACTTCAAAGTTCACCCACGCCGCAGCCTGCGTCTGACCCTCATTCCTTTTCCTGGCTGAATGGTATTCCATTGTGTGTCTCTTCCTTCACTGGGCGTGAGATCTTCCAGGTTCATTCACACTGCAGCCTGCATCTGACCCTCATTCGTTTTAACTGGACATATAGTATTCCATTGTGTGTCTCTTCTCCCACCGGGCCTGATGTTTTCAAGGTTCACCCATGCCGCAGCCTGCATCTGACCCTCATTCCTTTTCCTGGCTGTATAGTATTCCATTGTGTGTCTCTTCTCTTACTGGGCCTGATGTCTTCCAGGTTCACTCACACTGCAGCCTGTGTCTGACCCTCATTCCTTTTCCTGGCTGTTTAGTATTCCATTGTGCGTCTCTTCTCTCACTAGGCCTGAGGTCTTGAAGGTTCATCCACGCTGCAGCCTGCATCTGACCCTCATTCCCTTTCCTGGCTCTGTAGTATTCCATTGAGTGTCTCTTCTCTTACAGGGCCTGATGTCTTCAAGTTTCATTCACACTGCATCCTGCGTCTGACCCTCATTCCTTTTCCTGGCTGTATAGTATTCCATTGTGTGTCTCTTCTCTCACTGGGCCTAATGTCTTCAATGTTCACCCATGCCGCAGCCTGCTTCTGAACCTCTTTCCTTTTCCTTGCTCTATGGTATTCCATTGTGTGTCTCTTCCTTCACTGGGCCTGAGATCTTCCAGGTTCATTCACACTGCAGCCTGCATCTGACGCTCGTTCATTTTAGCTGGCCATAGAGTATTCCATTGTGTGTCTCTTCTCCCACCGGGCCTGATGTGTTCAAGGTTCACCCATGCCGCAGCCTGCATCAGACCCTCATTCCTTTTCCTGGCTGTATAGTATTCCATTGTGTGTCTCTTCTCCCACTTGGCCTGATGGCTTCAACGTTCACCCATGCCGCAGCATGCGTCTGACCCTCATTCCTTTTCCTGGCTGTATACTATTCCATAGTGTGTCTCTTGTCTCACTGGGCCTGATGCCTTCAAGGTTCATCCACACTGCAGCCTGTGTCTGACCCTCATACTTTTTCCTGGCTATATGGTATTTCTTTGTGGGTCTCTTCTCCCACTGTGCGTGATGTCTTCACTTTTCACCCATGCCGCAGCCTGCGTCTGACCCTCATTCCTTTTCCTGGCTGTATAGTATTCCATTAACTGTTTACTCTCTTACTGGGCCTGATGACTTCAAGTTTCATTCACACTGTAGCCTGCGTCTGACCCTCATTCTTTTTCCTGTCTGCATAGTATTCCATTGTGTGTCTCTTCTACCACTGGGCCTGATGTCTTCATGGTTCACCCATGTCGCAGCCTGCGTCTGACCTTCATTCCCTTTCCTGGCTTTATGGTATTCCATTGTTTGTCTGTTCTCCCACTTGGCCTGATGTCTTCAAAATTCACCCATGCCGCAGCCTGCGTCTGACCCTCATTCCTTTTCCTGGATGTATAGTATTCCATTGTGTGTCTCTTCTACCACTGGGCCTGATGTCTTCAAGGTTCATCCATGCCGCAGCCTGCGTCTGACCTTCATTCCTTTTCCTGGCTTTATGGTGGTCCATTGTTTCTCTCTTCTCCCACTTGGCCTGATGACTTCAAAGTTCACCCACGCCGCAGCCTGCGTCTGACCCTCATTCCTTTTCCTGGCTGTATGGTATTCCATTGTGTGTTTCTTCCTTCACTGGGCGTGAGATCTTCCAGGTTCATTCACACTGCAGCCTGCATCTGACCCTCATTCGTTTTAACTGGCCATATAGTATTCCATTGTGTGTCTCTTCTCCCACCGGGCCTGATGTTTTCAAGGTTCACCCATGCCGCAGCCTGCATCTGACCCTCATTCCTTTTCCTGGCTGTATAGTATTCCATTGTGTGTCTCTTTTCTCACTGTGCCTTTTGTCTTCAAGGTTCACCCATGCCGCAGCCTGCTTCTGACCCTCATTCTTTTTCCTGGCTGTGTAGTATTCCATTGCGTGTCTCTTCTCTCACTGGGCCTGATGTATTCAAATTTCCTTCACTCTGCAACCCGCATCTGATCTTCTTTCCTTTTCCTGGCTGTAGAGTATTCCATTTTGTGTCTCTTCTCTCACTGGGTGTGATGTCTTCAAGGTTCATTAACACTGCAGCCTGTGTCTGACCGTCATTCTTTTTACTGGCTGTATAGCATTCCATTGTGTGTGTCTTCTCTTACTGGGCCTGATGTCTTCCAAGTTCACTAACACTGCAGCCTGTGTCTGACCTTCATTTCTTTTCCTGGCTGTGTAGTATTCCATTGTGTGTCTCTTCTCTCACTAGGCCTGAGGTCTTGAATGTTCCTCCACGCTGCATCCTCCCTCTGACCCTCATTCCTTTTCCTGGCTGTGTAGTACTCCATTGTGTGTCTCTTCTCTCACTGGACCTGATGTGTTCAACGTTCGTTCACACTGCAGCCTGCATCTGACATTCATTTCTTTTCCTTGCTCTATGGTATTCCATTGTGTGTCTCTTCCTTCACTGGGCCTGAGATCTTCCAGGTTCATTCACACTGCAGCCTGCATCTGAGCCTCATTCGTTTTAGCTGGCCATATAGTATTCCATTGTGTGTCTCTTCTCCCACCGGGCCTGATGTGTTCAAGGTTCACCCATGCCGCAGCCTGCATCAGACCCTCATTCCTTTTCCTGGCTGTATAGTATTCCATTGTGTGTCTCTTCTCCCACTGGGCCTGATGGCTTCAACGTTCACCCATGCCGCAGCATGCGTCTGACCCTCATTCCTTTTCCTGGCTGTATACTATTCCATAGTGTGTCCCTTGTCTCACTGGGCCTGATGCCTTCAAGGTTCATCCACACTGCAGCTTGTGTCTGACCCTCATTCCATTTCCTGGCTGTATGGTATTTCGTTGTGGGTCTCTTCTCCCACTGTGCGTGATGTCTTCACTTTTCACCCATGCCGCAGCCTGCGTCTGACCCTCATTCCTTTTTCTGGTTGTATAGTATTCCATTGACTGTTTATTCTCTTACTGGGCCTGATGACTTCAAGTTTCATTCACACTGTAGCCTGCGTCTGACCCTCATTCCTTTTCCTGTCTGTATAGTATTCCATTGTGTGTCTCTTCTCTTACTGGGCCTGATGTCTTCCAGGTTCATTCCCACTGCAGCCTGCATCTGACCCTCATTCCTTTTTCTAGATGTATAGTATTCCATTGTTTGTCTCTTCTCCCACTTGGCCTGATGACTTCAAAGTTCACCCACGCCGCAGCCTGCGTCTGACCCTCATTCCTTTTCCTGGCTGAATGGTATTCCATTGTGTGTCTCTTCCTTCACTGGGTGTGCGATCTTCCAGGTTCATTCACACTGCAGCCTGCATCTGACCCTCATTCGTTTTAACTGGACATATAGTATTCCATTGTGTGTCTCTTCTCCCACCGGGCCTGATGTTTTCAATGTTCACCCATGCCGCAGCCTGCATCTGACCCTCATTCCTTTTCCTGGCTGTATAGTATTCCATTGTGTGTCTCTTCTCTTACTGGGCCTGATGTCTTCCAGGTTCACTCACACTGCAGCCTGTGTCTGACCCTCATTCCTTTTCCTGGCTGTTTAGTATTCCATTGTGTGTCTCTTCTCTCACTAGGCCTGAGGTCTTGAAGGTTCATCCACGCTGCAGCCTGCATCTGACCCTCATTCCCTTTCCTGGCTCTGTAGTATTCCATTGAGTGTCTCTTCTCTTACAGGGCCTGATGTCTTCAAGTTTCATTCACACTGCATCCTGCGTCTGACCCTCATTCCTTTTCCTGGCTGTATAGTATTCCATTGTGTGTCTCTTCTCTCACTGGGCCTAATGTCTTCAATGTTCACCCATGCCGCAGCATGCGTCTGACCCTCATTCCTTTTCCTCGCTGGATGGTATTCCATTGTGTGTCTCTTCCTTCACTGGGCCTGAGATCTTCCAGGTTCATTCACACTGCAGCCTGCATCTGACGCTCGTTCGTTTTAGCTGGCCATATAGTATTCCATTGTGTGTCTCTTCTCCCACCGGGCCTGATGTGTTCAAGGTTCACCCATGCCGCAGCCTGCATCAGACCCTCATTCCTTTTCCTGGCTGTAGAGTATTCCATTGTGTGTCTCTTCTCCCACTTGGCCTGATGGCTTCAACGTTCACCCATGCCGCAGCATGCGTCTGACCCTCATTCCTTTTCCTGGCTGTATACTATTCCATAGTGTGTCTCTTGTCTCACTGGGCCTGATGCCTTCAAGGTTCATCCACACTGCAGCCTGTGTCTGACCCTCATACTTTTTCCTGGCTATATGGTATTTCGTTGTGGGTCTCTTCTCCCACTGTGCGTGATGTCTTCACTTTTCACCCATGCCGCAGCCTGCGTCTGACCCTCATTCCTTTTCCTGGCTGTATAGTATTCCATTAACTGTTTATTCTCTTACTGGGCCTGATGACTTCAAGTTTCATTCACACTGTAGCCTGCGTCTGACCCTCATTCTTTTTCCTGTCTGTATAGTATTCCATTGTGTGTCTCTTCTACCACTGGGCCTGATGTCTTCATGGTTCACCCATGTCGCAGCCTGCGTCTGACCTTCATTCCCTTTCCTGGCTTTATGGTATTCCATTGTTTGTCTGTTCTCCCACTTGGCCTGATGTCTTCAAAGTTCACCCATGCCGCAGCCTGCGTCTGACCCTCATTCCTTTTCCTGAATGTATAGTATTCCATTGTGTGTCTCTTCTACCACTGGGCCTGATGTCTTCAAGGTTCATCCATGCCGCAGCCTGCGTCTGACCTTCATTCCTTTTCCTGGCTTTATGGTAGTCCATTGTTTCTCTCTTCTCCCACTTGGCCTGATGACTTCAAAGTTCACCCACGCCGCAGCCTGCGTCTGACCCTCATTCCTTTTCCTGGCTGTATGGTATTCCATTGTGTGTTTCTTCCTTCACTGGGCGTGAGATCTTCCAGGTTCATTCACACTGCAGCCTGCATCTGACCCTCATTCGTTTTAACTGGCCATATAGTATTCCATTGTGTGTCTCTTCTCCCACCGGGCCTGATGTTTTCAAGGTTCACCCATGCCGCAGCCTGCATCTGACCCTCATTCCTTTTCCTGGCTGTATAGTATTCCGTTGTGTGTCTCTTTTCTCACTGTGCCTTTTGTCTTCAAGGTTCACCCATGCCGCAGCCTGCTTCTGACCCTCATTCTTTTTCCTGGCTGTGTAGTATTCCATTGCGTGTCTCTTCTCTCACTGGGCCTGATGTATTCAAATTTCCTTCACTCTGCAACCCGCATCTGATCTTCTTTCCTTTTCCTGGCTGTAGAGTATTCCATTTTGTGTCTCTTCTCTCACTGGGTGTGATGTCTTCAAGGTTCATTACCACTGCAGCCTGTGTCTGACCGTCATTCTTTTTACTGGCTGTATAGCATTCCATTGTGTGTGTCTTCTCTTACTGGGCCTGATGTCTTCCAAGTTCACTAACACTGCAGCCTGTGTCTGACCCTCATTTCTTTTCCTGGCTGTGTAGTATTCCATTGTGTGTCTCTTCTCTCACTAGGCCTGAGGTCTTGAATGTTCCTCCACGCTGCATCCTCCCTCTGACCCTCATTCCTTTTCCTGGCTGTGTAGTACTCCATTGTGTGTCTCTTCTCTCACTGGACCTGATGTGTTCAACGTTCGTTCACACTGCAGCCTGCATCTGACATTCATTTCTTTTCCTTGCTCTATGGTATTCCATTGTGTGTCTCTTCCTTCACTGGGCCTGAGATCTTCCAGGTTCATTCACACTGCAGCCTGCATCTGAGCCTCATTCGTTTTAGCTGGCAATATAGTATTCCATTGTGTGTCTCTTCTCCCACCGGGCCTGATGTGCTCAAGGTTCACCCATGCCGCAGCCTGCATCAGACCCTCATTCCTTTTCCTGGCTGTATAGTATTCCATTGTGTGTCTCTTCTCCCACTGGGCCTGATGGCTTCAACGTTCACCCATGCCGCAGCATGCGTCTGACCCTCATTCCTTTTCCTGGCTGTATACTATTCCATAGTGTGTCCCTTGTCTCACTGGGCCTGATGCCTTCAAGGTTCATCCACACTGCAGCTTGTGTCTGACCCTCATTCCATTTCATGGCTGTATGGTATTTCGTTGTGGGTCTCTTCTCCCACTGTGCGTGATGTCTTCACTTTTCACCCATGCCGCAGCCTGCGTCTGACCCTCATTCCTTTTTCTGGTTGTATAGTATTCCATTGACTGTTTATTCTCTTACTGGGCCTGATGACTTCAAGTTTCATTCACACTGTAGCCTGCGTCTGACCCTCATTCCTTTTCCTGTCTGTATAGTATTCCATTGTGTGTCTCTTCTCTTACTGGGCCTGATGTCTTCCAGGTTCATTCCCACTGCAGCCTGCATCTGACCCTCATTCCTTTTTCTAGATGTATAGTATTCCATTGTTTGTCTCTTCTCCCACTTGGCCTGATGACTTCAAAGTTCACCCACGCCGCAGCCTGCGTCTGACCCTCATTCCTTTTCCTGGCTGAATGGTATTCCATTGTGTGTCTCTTCCTTCACTGGGTGTGCGATCTTCCAGGTTCATTCACACTGCAGCCTGCATCTGACCCTCATTCGTTTTAACTGGACATACAGTATTCCATTGTGTGTCTCTTCTCCCACCGGGCCTGATGTTTTCAATGTTCACCCATGCCGCAGCCTGCATCTGACCCTCATTCCTTTTCCTGGCTGTATAGTATTCCATTGTGTGTCTCTTCTCTTACTGGGCCTGATGTCTTCCAGGTTCACTCACACTGCAGCCTGTGTCTGACCCTCATTCCTTTTCCTGGCTGTTTAGTATTCCATTGTGTGTCTCTTCTCTCACTAGGCCTGAGGTCTTGAAGGTTCATCCACGCTGCAGCCTGCATCTGACCCTCATTCCCTTTCCTGGCTCTGTAGTATTCCATTGAGTGTCTCTTCTCTTACAGGGCCTGATGTCTTCAAGTTTCATTCACACTGCATCCTGCGTCTGACCCTCATTCCTTTTCCTGGCTGTATAGTATTCCATTGTGTGTCTCTTCTCTCACTGGGCCTAATGTCTTCAATGTTCACCCATGCCGCAGCCTGCTTCTGAACCTCTTTCCTTTTCCTTGCTCTATGGTATTCCATTGTGTGTCTCTTCCTTCACTGGGCCTGAGATCTTCCAGGTTCATTCACACTGCAGCCTGCATCTGACGCTCGTTCATTTTAGCTGGCCATATAGTATTCCATTGTGTGTCTCTTCTCCCACCGGGCCTGATGTGTTCAAGGTTCACCCATGCCGCAGCCTGCATCAGACCCTCATTCCTTTTCCTGGCTGTATAGTATTCCATTGTGTGTCTCTTCTCCCACTGGGCCTGATGGCTTCAACGTTCACCCATGCCGCAGCATGCGTCTGACCCTCATTCCTTTTCCTCGCTGGATGGTATTCCATTGTGTGTCTCTTCCTTCACTGGGCCTGAGATCTTCCAGGTTCATTCACACTGCAGCCTGCATCTGACGCTCGTTCGTTTTAGCTGGCCATATAGTATTCCATTGTGTGTCTCTTCTCCCACCGGGCCTGATGTGTTCAAGGTTCACCCATGCCGCAGCCTGCATCAGACCCTCATTCCTTTTCCTGGCTGTATAGTATTCCATTGTGTGTCTCTTCTCCCACTTGGCCTGATGGCTTCAACGTTCACCCATGCCGCAGCATGCGTCTGACCCTCATTCCTTTTCCTGGCTGTAGACTATTCCATAGTGTGTCTCTTGTCTCACTGGGCCTGATGCCTTCAAGGTTCATCCACACTGCAGCCTGTGTCTGACCCTCATACTTTTTCCTGGCTATATGGTATTTCGTTGTGGGTCTCTTCTCCCACTGTGCGTGATGTCTTCACTTTTCACCCATGCCGCAGCCTGCGTCTGACCCTCATTCCTTTTCCTGGCTGTATAGTATTCCATTAACTGTTTATTCTCTTACTGGGCCTGATGACTTCAAGTTTCATTCACACTGTAGCCTGCGTCTGACCCTCATTCTTTTTCCTGTCTGTATAGTATTCCATTGTGTGTCTCTTCTACCACTGGGCCTGATGTCTTCATGGTTCACCCATGTCGCAGCCTGCGTCTGACCTTCATTCCCTTTCCTGGCTTTATGGTATTCCATTGTTTGTCTGTTCTCCCACTTGGCCTGATGTCTTCAAAGTTCACCCATGCCGCAGCCTGCGTCTGAACCTCATTCCTTTTCCTGGATGTATAGTATTCCATTGTGTGTCTCTTCTACCACTGGGCCTGATGTCTTCAAGGTTCATCCATGCCGCAGCCTGCGTCTGACCTTCATTCCTTTTCCTGGCTTTATGGTAGTCCATTGTTTCTCTCTTCTCCCACTTGGCCTGATGACTTCAAAGTTCACCCACGCCGCAGCCTGCGTCTGACCCTCATTCCTTTTCCTGGCTGTATGGTATTCCATTGTGTGTTTCTTCCTTCACTGGGCGTGAGATCTTCCAGGTTCATTCACACTGCAGCCTGCATCTGACCCTCATTCGTTTTAACTGGCCATATAGTATTCCATTGTGTGTCTCTTCTCCCACCGGGCCTGATGTTTTCAAGGTTCACCCATGCCGCAGCCTGCATCTGACCCTCATTCCTTTTCCTGGCTGTATAGTATTCCGTTGTGTGTCTCTTTTCTCACTGTGCCTTTTGTCTTCAAGGTTCACCCATGCCGCAGCCTGCTTCTGACCCTCATTCTTTTTCCTGGCTGTGTAGTATTCCATTGCGTGTCTCTTCTCTCACTGGGCCTGATGTATTCAAATTTCATTCACTCTGCAACCCGCATCTGATCTTCTTTCCTTTTCCTGGCTGTAGAGTATTCCATTTTGTGTCTCTTCTCTCACTGGGTGTGATGTCTTCAAGGTTCATTAACACTGCAGCCTGTGTCTGACCGTCATTCTTTTTACTGGCTGTATAGCATTCCATTGTGTGTGTCTTCTCTTACTGGGCCTGATGTCTTCCAAGTTCACTAACACTGCAGCCTGTGTCTGACCCTCATTTCTTTTCCTGGCTGTGTAGTATTCCATTGTGTGTCTCTTCTCTCACTAGGCCTGAGGTCTTGAATGTTCCTCCACGCTGCATCCTCCCTCTGACCCTCATTCCTTTTCCTGGCTGTGTAGTACTCCATTGTGTGTCTCTTCTCTCACTGGACCTGATGTGTTCAACGTTCGTTCACACTGCAGCCTGCATCTGACATTCATTTCTTTTCCTTGCTCTATGGTATTCCATTGTGTGTCTCTTCCTTCACTGGGCCTGAGATCTTCCAGGTTCATTCACACTGCAGCCTGCATCTGAGCCTCATTCGTTTTAGCTGGCAATATAGTATTCCATTGTGTGTCTCTTCTCCCACCGGGCCTGATGTGCTCAAGGTTCACCCATGCCGCAGCCTGCATCAGACCCTCATTCCTTTTCCTGGCTGTATAGTATTCCATTGTGTGTCTCTTCTCCCACTGGGCCTGATGGCATCAACGTTCACCCATGCCGCAGCATGCGTCTGACCCTCATTCCTTTTCCTGGCTGTATACTATTCCATAGTGTGTCCCTTGTCTCACTGGGCCTGATGCCTTCAAGGTTCATCCACACTGCAGCTTGTGTCTGACCCTCATTCCATTTCATGGCTGTATGGTATTTCGTTGTGGGCCTCTTCTCCCACTGTGCGTGATGTCTTCACTTTTCACCCATGCCGCAGCCTGCGTCTGACCCTCATTCCTTTTTCTGGTTGTATAGTATTCCATTGACTGTTTATTCTCTTACTGGGCCTGATGACTTCAAGTTTCATTCACACTGTAGCCTGCGTCTGACCCTCATTCCTTTTCCTGTCTGTATAGTATTCCATTGTGTGTCTCTTCTCTTACTGGGCCTGATGTCTTCCAGGTTCATTCCCACTGCAGCCTGCATCTGACCCTCATTCCTTTTTCTAGATGTATAGTATTCCATTGTTTGTCTCTTCTCCCACTTGGCCTGATGACTTCAAAGTTCACCCACGCCGCAGCCTGCGTCTGACCCTCATTCCTTTTCCTGGCTGAATGGTATTCCATTGTGTGTCTCTTCCTTCACTGGGTGTGCGATCTTCCAGGTTCATTCACACTGCAGCCTGCATCTGACCCTCATTCGTTTTAACTGGACATACAGTATTCCATTGTGTGTCTCTTCTCCCACCGGGCCTGATGTTTTCAATGTTCACCCATGCCGCAGCCTGCATCTGACCCTCATTCCTTTTCCTGGCTGTATAGTATTCCATTGTGTGTCTCTTCTCTTACTGGGCCTGATGTCTTCCAGGTTCACTCACACTGCAGCCTGTGTCTGACCCTCATTCCTTTTCCTGGCTGTTTAGTATTCCATTGTGTGTCTCTTCTCTCACTAGGCCTGAGGTCTTGAAGGTTCATCCACGCTGCAGCCTGCATCTGACCCTCATTCCCTTTCCTGGCTCTGTAGTATTCCATTGAGTGTCTCTTCTCTTACAGGGCCTGATGTCTTCAAGTTTCATTCACACTGCATCCTGCGTCTGACCCTCATTCCTTTTCCTGGCTGTATAGTATTCCATTGTGTGTCTCTTCTCTCACTGGGCCTAATGTCTTCAATGTTCACCCATGCCGCAGCCTGCTTCTGAACCTCTTTCCTTTTCCTTGCTCTATGGTATTCCATTGTGTGTCTCTTCCTTCACTGGGCCTGAGATCTTCCAGGTTCATTCACACTGCAGCCTGCATCTGACGCTCGTTCATTTTAGCTGGCCATATAGTATTCCATTGTGTGTCTCTTCTCCCACCGGGCCTGATGTGTTCAAGGTTCACCCATGCCGCAGCCTGCATCAGACCCTCATTCCTTTTCCTGGCTGTATAGTATTCCATTGTGTGTCTCTTCTCCCACTGGGCCTGATGGCTTCAACGTTCACCCATGCCGCAGCATGCGTCTGACCCTCATTCCTTTTCCTCGCTGGATGGTATTCCATTGTGTGTCTCTTCCTTCACTGGGCCTGAGATCTTCCAGGTTCATTCACACTGCAGCCTGCATCTGACGCTCGTTCGTTTTAGCTGGCCATATAGTATTCCATTGTGTGTCTCTTCTCCCACCGGGCCTGATGTGTTCAAGGTTCACCCATGCCGCAGCCTGCATCAGACCCTCATTCCTTTTCCTGGCTGTATAGTATTCCATTGTGTGTCTCTTCTCCCACTTGGCCTGATGGCTTCAACGTTCACCCATGCCGCAGCATGCGTCTGACCCTCATTCCTTTTCCTGGCTGTATACTATTCCATAGTGTGTCTCTTGTCTCACTGGGCCTGATGCCTTCAAGGTTCATCCACACTGCAGCCTGTGTCTGACCCTCATACTTTTTCCTGGCTATATGGTATTTCGTTGTGGGTCTCTTCTCCCACTGTGCGTGATGTCTTCACTTTTCACCCATGCCGCAGCCTGCGTCTGACCCTCATTCCTTTTCCTGGCTGTATAGTATTCCATTAACTGTTTATTCTCTTACTGGGCCTGATGACTTCAAGTTTCATTCACACTGTAGCCTGCGTCTGACCCTCATTCTTTTTCCTGTCTGTATAGTATTCCATTGTGTGTCTCTTCTACCACTGGGCCTGATGTCTTCATGGTTCACCCATGTCGCAGCCTGCGTCTGACCTTCATTCCCTTTCCTGGCTTTATGGTATTCCATTGTTTGTCTGTTCTCCCACTTGGCCTGATGTCTTCAAAGTTCACCCATGCCGCAGCCTGCGTCTGAACCTCATTCCTTTTCCTGGATGTATAGTATTCCATTGTGTGTCTCTTCTACCACTGGGCCTGATGTCTTCAAGGTTCATCCATGCCGCAGCCTGCGTCTGACCTTCATTCCTTTTCCTGGCTTTATGGTAGTCCATTGTTTCTCTCTTCTCCCACTTGGCCTGATGACTTCAAAGTTCACCCACGCCACAGCCTGCGTCTGACCCTCATTCCTTTTCCTGGCTGTATGGTATTCCATTGTGTGTTTCTTCCTTCACTGGGCGTGAGATCTTCCAGGTTCATTCACACTGCAGCCTGCATCTGACCCTCATTCGTTTTAACTGGCCATATAGTATTCCATTGTGTGTCTCTTCTCCCACCGGGCCTGATGTTTTCAAGGTTCACCCATGCCGCAGCCTGCATCTGACCCTCATTCCTTTTCCTGGCTGTATAGTATTCCGTTGTGTGTCTCTTTTCTCACTGTGCCTTTTGTCTTCAAGGTTCACCCATGCCGCAGCCTGCTTCTGACCCTCATTCTTTTTCCTGGCTGTGTAGTATTCCATTGCGTGTCTCTTCTCTCACTGGGCCTGATGTATTCAAATTTCCTTCACTCTGCAACCCGCATCTGATCTTCTTTCCTTTTCCTGGCTGTAGAGTATTCCATTTTGTGTCTCTTCTCTCACTGGGTTTGATGTCTTCAAGGTTCATTAACACTGCAGCCTGTGTCTGACCGTCATTCTTTTTACTGGCTGTATAGCATTCCATTGTGTGTGTCTTCCCTTACTGGGCCTGATGTCTTCCAAGTTCACTAACACTGCAGCCTGTGTCTGACCCTCATTTCTTTTCCTGGCTGTGTAGTATTCCATTGTGTGTCTCTTCTCTCACTAGGCCTGAGGTCTTGAATGTTCCTCCACGCTGCATCCTCCCTCTGACCCTCATTCCTTTTCCTGGCTGTGTAGTACTCCATTGTGTGTCTCTTCTCTCACTGGACCTGATGTGTTCAACGTTCGTTCACACTGCAGCCTGCATCTGACATTCATTTCTTTTCCTTTCTCTATGGTATTCCATTGTGTGTCTCTTCCTTCACTGGGCCTGAGATCTTCCAGGTTCATTCACACTGCAGCCTGCATCTGAGCCTCATTCGTTTTAGCTGGCAATATAGTATTCCATTGTGTGTCTCTTCTCCCACCGGGCCTGATGTGTTCAAGGTTCACCCATGCCGCAGCCTGCATCAGACCCTCATTCCTTTTCCTGGCTGTATAGTATTCCATTGTGTGTCTCTTCTCCCACTGGGCCTGATGGCTTCAACGTTCACCCATGCCACAGCATGCGTCTGACCCTCATTCCTTTTCCTGGCTGTATACTATTCCATAGTGTGTCCCTTGTCTCACTGGGCCTGATGCCTTCAAGGTTCATCCACACTGCAGCTTGTGTCTGACCCTCATTCCATTTCCTGGCTGTATGGTATTTCGTTGTGGGTCTCTTCTCCCACTGTGCGTGATGTCTTCACTTTTCACCCATGCCGCAGCCTGCGTCTGACCCTCATTCCTTTTCCTGGCTGTATAGTATTCCATTGACTGTTTATTCTCTTACTGGGCCTGATGACTTCAAGTTTCATTCACACTGTAGCCTGCGTCTGACCCTCATTCCTTTTCCTGTCTGTATAGTATTCCATTGTGTGTCTCTTCTCTTACTGGGCCTGATGTCTTCCAGGTTCATTCCCACTGCAGCCTGCATCTGACCCTCATTCCTTTTTCTAGATGTATAGTATTCCATTGTGTGTCTCTTCTCCCACTGGGCCTGATGTCTTCAAAGTTCACCCATGCCGCAGCCTGCGTCTGACCCTCATTCCTTTTCCTGGATGTATAGTATTCCATTGTGTGTCTCTTCTACCACTGGGCCTGATGTCTTCAAGGTTCACCCATGCCGCAGCCTGCGTCTGACCTTCATTCCTTTTCCTGGCTTTATGGTATTCCATTGTTTGTCTCTTCTCCCACTTGGCCTGATGACTTCAAAGTTCACCCACGCCGCAGCCTGCGTCTGACCCTCATTCCTTTTCCTGGCTGAATGGTATTCCATTGTGTGTCTCTTCCTTCACTGGGCGTGAGATCTTCCAGGTTCATTCACACTGCAGCCTGCATTTGACCCTTATTCGTTTTAACTGGACATATAGTATTCCATTGTGTGTCTCTTCTCCCACCGGGCCTGATGTTTTCAAGGTTCACCCATGCCGCAGCCTGCATCTGACCCTCATTCCTTTTCCTGGCTGTATAGTATTCCATTGTGTGTCTCTTCTCTTACTGGGCCTGATGTCTTCCAGGTTCACTCACACTGCAGCCTGTGTCTGACCCTCATTCCTTTTCCTGGCTGTTTAGTATTCCATTGTGTGTCTCTTCTCTCACTAGGCCTGAGGTCTTGAAGGTTCATCCACGCTGCAGCCTGCATCTGACCCTCATTCCCTTTCCTGGCTCTGTAGTATTCCATTGAGTGTCTCTTCTCTTACAGGGTCTGATGTCTTCAAGTTTCATTCACACTGCATCCTGCGTCTGACCCTCATTCCTTTTCCTGGCTGTATAGTATTCCATTGTGTGTCTCTTCTCTTACTGGGCCTGATGTCTTCCAGGTTCACTCACACTGCAGCCTGTGTCTGACCCTCATTCCTTTTCCTGGCTGTTTAGTATTCCATTGTGTGTCTCTTCTCTCACTAGGCCTGAGGTCTTGAAGGTTCATCCACGCTGCAGCCTGCATCTGACCCTCATTCCCTTTCCTGGCTCTGTAGTATTCCATTGAGTGTCTCTTCTCTTACAGGGCCTGATGTCTTCAAGTTTCATTCACACTGCATCCTGCGTCTGACCCTCATTCCTTTTCCTGGCTGTATAGTATTCCATTGTGTGTCTCTTCTCTCACTGGGCCTAATGTCTTCAATGTTCACCCATGCCGCAGCCTGCTTCTGAACCTCTTTCCTTTTCCTTGCTCTATGGTATTCCATTGTGTGTCTCTTCCTTCACTGGGACTGAGATCTTCCAGGTTCATTCACACTGCAGCCTGCATCTGACGCTCGTTCATTTTAGCTGGCCATATAGTATTCCATTGTGTGTCTCTTCTCCCACCGGGCCTGATGTGTTCAAGGTTCACCCATGCCGCAGCCTGCATCAGACCCTCATTCCTTTTCCTGGCTGTATAGTATTCCATTGTGTGTCTCTTCTCCCACTGGGCCTGATGGCTTCAACGTTCACCCATGCCGCAGCATGCGTCTGACCCTCATTCCTTTTCCTCGCTGGATGGTATTCCATTGTGTGTCTCTTCCTTCACTGGGCCTGAGATCTTCCAGGTTCATTCACACTGCAGCCTGCATCTGACGCTCGTTCGTTTTAGCTGGCCATATAGTATTCCATTGTGTGTCTCTTCTCCCACCGGGCCTGATGTGTTCAAGGTTCACCCATGCCGCAGCCTGCATCAGACCCTCATTCCTTTTCCTGGCTGTATAGTATTCCATTGTGTGTCTCTTCTCCCACTTGGCCTGATGGCTTCAACGTTCACCCATGCCGCAGCATGCGTCTGACCCTCATTCCTTTTCCTGGCTGTAGACTATTCCATAGTGTGTCTCTTGTCTCACTGGGCCTGATGCCTTCAAGGTTCATCCACACTGCAGCCTGTGTCTGACCCTCATACTTTTTCCTGGCTATATGGTATTTCGTTGTGGGTCTCTTCTCCCACTGTGCGTGATGTCTTCACTTTTCACCCATGCCGCAGCCTGCGTCTGACCCTCATTCCTTTTCCTGGCTGTATAGTATTCCATTAACTGTTTATTCTCTTACTGGGCCTGATGACTTCAAGTTTCATTCACACTGTAGCCTGCGTCTGACCCTCATTCTTTTTCCTGTCTGTATAGTATTCCATTGTGTGTCTCTTCTACCACTGGGCCTGATGTCTTCATGGTTCACCCATGTCGCAGCCTGCGTCTGACCTTCATTCCCTTTCCTGGCTTTATGGTATTCCATTGTTTGTCTGTTCTCCCACTTGGCCTGATGTCTTCAAAGTTCACCCATGCCGCAGCCTGCGTCTGAACCTCATTCCTTTTCCTGGATGTATAGTATTCCATTGTGTGTCTCTTCTACCACTGGGCCTGATGTCTTCAAGGTTCATCCATGCCGCAGCCTGCGTCTGACCTTCATTCCTTTTCCTGGCTTTATGGTAGTCCATTGTTTCTCTCTTCTCCCACTTGGCCTGATGACTTCAAAGTTCACCCACGCCACAGCCTGCGTCTGACCCTCATACCTTTTCCTGGCTGTATGGTATTCCATTGTGTGTTTCTTCCTTCACTGGGCGTGAGATCTTCCAGGTTCATTCACACTGCAGCCTGCATCTGACCCTCATTCGTTTTAACTGGCCATATAGTATTCCATTGTGTGTCTCTTCTCCCACCGGGCCTGATGTTTTCAAGGTTCACCCATGCCGCAGCCTGCATCTGACCCTCATTCCTTTTCCTGGCTGTATAGTATTCCGTTGTGTGTCTCTTTTCTCACTGTGCCTTTTGTCTTCAAGGTTCACCCATGCCGCAGCCTGCTTCTGACCCTCATTCTTTTTCCTGGCTGTGTAGTATTCCATTGCGTGTCTCTTCTCTCACTGGGCCTGATGTATTCAAATTTCCTTCACTCTGCAACCCGCATCTGATCTTCTTTCCTTTTCCTGGCTGTAGAGTATTCCATTTTGTGTCTCTTCTCTCACTGGGTGTGATGTCTTCAAGGTTCATTAACACTGCAGCCTGTGTCTGACCGTCATTCTTTTTACTGGCTGTATAGCATTCCATTGTGTGTGTCTTCCCTTACTGGGCCTGATGTCTTCCAAGTTCACTAACACTGCAGCCTGTGTCTGACCCTCATTTCTTTTCCTGGCTGTGTAGTATTCCATTGTGTGTCTCTTCTCTCACTAGGCCTGAGGTCTTGAATGTTCCTCCACGCTGCATCCTCCCTCTGACCCTCATTCCTTTTCCTGGCTGTGTAGTACTCCATTGTGTGTCTCTTCTCTCACTGGACCTGATGTGTTCAACGTTCGTTCACACTGCAGCCTGCATCTGACATTCATTTCTTTTCCTTGCTCTATGGTATTCCATTGTGTGTCTCTTCCTTCACTGGGCCTGAGATCTTCCAGGTTCATTCACACTGCAGCCTGCATCTGAGCCTCATTCGTTTTAGCTGGCAATATAGTATTCCATTGTGTGTCTCTTCTCCCACCGGGCCTGATGTGTTCAAGGTTCACCCATGCCGCAGCCTGCATCAGACCCTCATTCCTTTTCCTGGCTGTATAGTATTCCATTGTGTGTCTCTTCTCCCACTGGGCCTGATGGCTTCAACGTTCACCCATGCCACAGCATGCGTCTGACCCTCATTCCTTTTCCTGGCTGTATACTATTCCATAGTGTGTCCCTTGTCTCACTGGGCCTGATGCCTTCAAGGTTCATCCACACTGCAGCTTGTGTCTGACCCTCATTCCATTTCCTGGCTGTATGGTATTTCGTTGTGGGTCTCTTCTCCCACTGTGCGTGATGTCTTCACTTTTCACCCATGCCGCAGCCTGCGTCTGACCCTCATTCCTTTTCCTGGCTGTATAGTATTCCATTGACTGTTTATTCTCTTACTGGGCCTGATGACTTCAAGTTTCATTCACACTGTAGCCTGCGTCTGACCCTCATTCCTTTTCCTGTCTGTATAGTATTCCATTGTGTGTCTCTTCTCTTACTGGGCCTGATGTCTTCCAGGTTCATTCCCACTGCAGCCTGCATCTGACCCTCATTCCTTTTTCTAGATGTATAGTATTCCATTGTGTGTCTCTTCTCCCACTGGGCCTGATGTCTTCAAAGTTCACCCATGCCGCAGCCTGCGTCTGACCCTCATTCCTTTTCCTGGATGTATAGTATTCCATTGTGTGTCTCTTCTACCACTGGGCCTGATGTCTTCAAGGTTCACCCATGCCGCAGCCTGCGTCTGACCTTCATTCCTTTTCCTGGCTTTATGGTATTCCATTGTTTGTCTCTTCTCCCACTTGGCCTGATGACTTCAAAGTTCACCCACGCCGCAGCCTGCGTCTGACCCTCATTCCTTTTCCTGGCTGAATGGTATTCCATTGTGTGTCTCTTCCTTCACTGGGCGTGAGATCTTCCAGGTTCATTCACACTGCAGCCTGCATCTGACCCTTATTCGTTTTAACTGGACATATAGTATTCCATTGTGTGTCTCTTCTCCCACCGGGCCTGATGTTTTCAAGGTTCACCCATGCCGCAGCCTGCATCTGACCCTCATTCCTTTTCCTGGCTGTATAGTATTCCATTGTGTGTCTCTTCTCTTACTGGGCCTGATGTCTTCCAGGTTCACTCACACTGCAGCCTGTGTCTGACCCTCATTCCTTTTCCTGGCTGTTTAGTATTCCATTGTGTGTCTCTTCTCTCACTAGGCCTGAGGTCTTGAAGGTTCATCCACGCTGCAGCCTGCATCTGACCCTCATTCCCTTTCCTGGCTCTGTAGTATTCCATTGAGTGTCTCTTCTCTTACAGGGTCTGATGTCTTCAAGTTTCATTCACACTGCATCCTGCGTCTGACCCTCATTCCTTTTCCTGGCTGTATAGTATTCCATTGTGTGTCTCTTCTCTTACTGGGCCTGATGTCTTCCAGGTTCACTCACACTGCAGCCTGTGTCTGACCCTCATTCCTTTTCCTGGCTGTTTAGTATTCCATTGTGTGTCTCTTCTCTCACTAGGCCTGAGGTCTTGAAGGTTCATCCACGCTGCAGCCTGCATCTGACCCTCATTCCCTTTCCTGGCTCTGTAGTATTCCATTGAGTGTCTCTTCTCTTACAGGGCCTGATGTCTTCAAGTTTCATTCACACTGCATCCTGCGTCTGACCCTCATTCCTTTTCCTGGCTGTATAGTATTCCATTGTGTGTCTCTTCTCTCACTGGGCCTAATGTCTTCAATGTTCACCCATGCCGCAGCCTGCTTCTGAACCTCTTTCCTTTTCCTTGCTCTATGGTATTCCATTGTGTGTCTCTTCCTTCACTGGGCCTGAGATCTTCCAGGTTCATTCACACTGCAGCCTGCATCTGACGCTCGTTCATTTTAGCTGGCCATATAGTATTCCATTGTGTGTCTCTTCTCCCACCGGGCCTGATGTGTTCAAGGTTCACCCATGCCGCAGCCTGCATCAGACCCTCATTCCTTTTCCTGGCTGTATAGTATTCCATTGTGTGTCTCTTCTCCCACTGGGCCTGATGGCTTCAACGTTCACCCATGCCGCAGCATGCGTCTGACCCTCATTCCTTTTCCTCGCTGGATGGTATTCCATTGTGTGTCTCTTCCTTCACTGGGCCTGAGATCTTCCAGGTTCATTCACACTGCAGCCTGCATCTGACGCTCGTTCGTTTTAGCTGGCCATATAGTATTCCATTGTGTGTCTCTTCTCCCACCGGGCCTGATGTGTTCAAGGTTCACCCATGCCGCAGCCTGCATCAGACCCTCATTCCTTTTCCTGGCTGTATAGTATTCCATTGTGTGTCTCTTCTCCCACTTGGCCTGATGGCTTCAACGTTCACCCATGCCGCAGCATGCGTCTGACCCTCATTCCTTTTCCTGGCTGTATACTATTCCATAGTGTGTCTCTTGTCTCACTGGGCCTGATGCCTTCAAGGTTCATCCACACTGCATCCTGTGTCTGACCCTCATACTTTTTCCTGGCTATATGGTATTTCGTTGTGGGTCTCTTCTCCCACTGTGCGTGATGTCTTCACTTTTCACCCATGCCGCAGCCTGCGTCTGACCCTCATTCCTTTTCCTGGCTGTATAGTATTCCATTAACTGTTTATTCTCTTACTGGGCCTGATGACTTCAAGTTTCATTCACACTGTAGCCTGCGTATGACCCTCATTCTTTTTCCTGTCTGTATAGTATTCCATTGTGTGTCTCTTCTACCACTGGGCCTGATGTCTTCATGGTTCACCCATGTCGCAGCCTGCGTCTGACCTTCATTCCCTTTCCTGGCTTTATGGTATTCCATTGTTTGTCTGTTTTCCCACTTGGCCTGATATCTTCAAAGTTCACCCATGCCGCAGCCTGCGTCTGACCCTCATTCCTTTTCCTGGATGTATAGTATTCCATTGTGTGTCTCTTCTACCACTGGGCCTGATGTCTTCAAGGTTCATCCATGCCGCAGCCTGGGTCTGACCTTCATTCCTTTTCCTGGCTTTATGGTAGTCCATTGTTTCTCTCTTCTCCCACTTGGCCTGATGACTTCAAAGTTCACCCACGCCGCAGCCTGCGTCTGACCCTCATTCCTTTTCCTGGCTGTATGGTATTCCATTGTGTGTTTCTTCCTTCACTGGGCGTGAGATCTTCCAGGTTCATTCACACTGCAGCCTGCATCTGACCCTCATTCGTTTTAACTGGCCATATAGTATTCCATTGTGTGTCTCTTCTCCCACCGGGCCTGATGTTTTCAAGGTTCACCCATGCCGCAGCCTGCATCTGACCCTCATTCCTTTTCCTGGCTGTATAGTATTCCGTTGTGTGTCTCTTTTCTCACTGTGCCTTTTGTCTTCAAGGTTCACCCATGCCGCAGCCTGCTTCTGACCCTCATTCTTTTTCCTGGCTGTGTAGTATTCCATTGCGTGTCTTTTCTCTCACTGGGCCTGATGTATTCAAATTTCCTTCACTCTGCAACCCGCATCTGATCTTCTTTCCTTTTCCTGGCTGTAGAGTATTCCATTTTGTGTCTCTTCTCTCACTGGGTGTGATGTCTTCAAGGTTCATTAACACTGCAGCCTGTGTCTGACCGTCATTCTTTTTACTGGCTGTATAGCATTCCATTGTGTGTGTCTTCTCTTACTGGGCCTGATGTCTTCCAAGTTCACTAACACTGCAGCCTGTGTCTGACCCTCATTTCTTTTCCTGGCTGTGTAGTATTCCATTGTGTGTCTCTTCTCTCACTAGGCCTGAGGTCTTGAATTTTCCTCCACGCTGCATCCTCCCTCTGACCCTCATTCCTTTTCCTGGCTGTGTAGTACTCCATTGTGTGTCTCTTCTCTCACTGGACCTGATGTGTTCAACGTTCGTTCACACTGCAGCCTGCATCTGACATTCATTTCTTTTCCTTGCTCTATGGTATTCCATTGTGTGTCTCTTCCTTCACTGGGCCTGAGATCTTCCAGGTTCATTCACACTGCAGCCTGCATCTGAGCCTCATTCGTTTTAGCTGGCAATATAGTATTCCATTGTGTGTCTCTTCTCCCACCGGGCCTGATGTGTTCAAGGTTCACCCATGCCGCAGCCTGCATCAGACCCTCATTCCTTTTCCTGGCTGTATAGTATTCCATTGTGTGTCTCTTCTCCCACTGGGCCTGATGGCTTCAACGTTCACCCATGCCGCAGCATGCGTCTGACCCTCATTCCTTTTCCTGGCTGTATACTATTCCATAGTGTGTCCCTTGTCTCACTGGGCCTGATGCCTTCAAGGTTCATCCACACTGCAGCTTGTGTCTGACCCTCATTCCATTTCATGGCTATATGGTATTTCGTTGTGGGTCTCTTCTCCCACTGTGCGTGATGTCTTCACTTTTCCCCCTGCCGCAGCCTGCGTCTGACCCTCATTCCTTTTTCTGGTTGTATAGTATTCCATTGACTGTTTATTCTCTTACTGGGCCTGATGACTTCAAGTTTCATTCACACTGTAGCCTGCGTCTGACCCTCATTCCTTTTCCTGTCTGTATAGTATTCCATTGTGTGTCTCTTCTCTTACTGGGCCTGATGTCTTCCAGGTTCATTCCCACTGCAGCCTGCATCTGACCCTCATTCCTTTTTCTAGATGTATAGTATTCCATTGTTTGTCTCTTCTCCCACTTGGCCTGATGACTTCAAAGTTCACCCACGCCGCAGCCTGCGTCTGACCCTCATTCCTTTTCCTGGCTGAATGGTATTCCATTGTGTGTCTCTTCCTTCACTGGGTGTGCGATCTTCCAGGTTCATTCACACTGCAGCCTGCATCTGACCCTCATTCGTTTTAACTGGACATATAGTATTCCATTGTGTGTCTCTTCTCCCACCGGGCCTGATGTTTTCAATGTTCACCCATGCAGCAGCCTGCATCTGACCCTCATTCCTTTTCCTGGCTGTATAGTATTCCATTGTGTGTCTCTTCTCTTACTGGGCCTGATGTCTTCCAGGTTCACTCACACTGCAGCCTGTGTCTGACCCTCATTCCTTTTCCTGGCTGTTTAGTATTCCATTGTGTGTCTCTTCTCTCACTAGGCCTGAGGTCTTGAAGGTTCATCCACGCTGCAGCCTGCATCTGACCCTCATTCCCTTTCCTGGCTCTGTAGTATTCCATTGAGTGTCTCTTCTCTTACAGGGCCTGATGTCTTCAAGTTTCATTCACACTGCATCCTGCGTCTGACCCTCATTCCTTTTCCTGGCTGTATAGTATTCCATTGTGTGTCTCTTCTCTCACTGGGCCTAATGTCTTCAATGTTCACCCATGCCGCAGCCTGCTTCTGAACCTCTTTCCTTTTCCTTGCTCTATGGTATTCCATTGTGTGTCTCTTCCTTCACTGGGCCTGAGATCTTCCAGGTTCATTCACACTGCAGCCTGCATCTGATGCTCGTTCATTTTAGCTGGCCATATTGTATTCCATTGTGTGTCTCTTCTCCCACCGGGCCTGATGTGTTCAAGGTTCACCCATGCCGCAGCCTGCATCAGACCCTCATTCCTTTTCCTGGCTGTATAGTATTCCATTGTGTGTCTCTTCTCCCACTGGGCCTGATGGCTTCAACGTTCACCCATGCCGCAGCATGCGTCTGACCCTCATTCCTTTTCCTCGCTGGATGGTATTCCATTGTGTGTCTCTTCCTTCACTGGGCCTGAGATCTTCCAGGTTCATTCACACTGCAGCCTGCATCTGACGCTCGTTCGTTTTAGCTGGCCATATAGTATTCCATTGTGTGTCTCTTCTCCCACCGGGCCTGATGTGTTCAAGGTTCACCCATGCCGCAGCCTGCATCAGACCCTCATTCCTTTTCCTGGCTGTATAGTATTCCATTGTGTGTCTCTTCTCCCACCGGGCCTGATGGCTTCAACGTTCACCCATGCCGCAGCATGCGTCTGACCCTCATTCCTTTTCCTGGCTGTATACTATTCCATAGTGTGTCTCTTGTCTCACTGGGCCTGATGCCTTCAAGGTTCATCCACACTGCAGCCTGTGTCTGACCCTCATACTTTTTCCTGGCTATATGGTATTTCGTTGTGGGTCTCTTCTACCACTGTGCGTGATGTCTTCACTTTTCACCCATGCCGCAGCCTGCGTCTGACCCTCATTCCTTTTCCTGGCTGTATAGTATTCCATTAACTGTTTATTCTCTTACTGGGCCTGATGACTTCAAGTTTCATTCACACTGTAGCCTGCGTCTGACCCTCATTCTTTTTCCTGTCTGCATAGTATTCCATTGTGTGTCTCTTCTACCACTGGGCCTGATGTCTTCATGGTTCACCCATGTCGCAGCCTGCGTCTGACCTTCATTCCCTTTCCTGGCTTTATGGTATTCCATTGTTTCTCTGTTCTCCCACTTGGCCTGATGTCTTCAAAGTTCACCCATGCCGCAGCCTGCGTCTGACCCTCATTCCTTTTCCTGGATGTATAGTATTCCATTGTGTGTCTCTTCTACCACTGGGCCTGATGTCTTCAAGGTTCATCCATGCCGCAGCCTGCGTCTGACCTTCATTCCTTTTCCTGGCTTTATGGTGGTCCATTGTTTCTCTCTTCTCCCACTTGGCCTGATGACTTCAAAGTTCACCCACGCCGCAGCCTGCGTCTGACCCTCATTCCTTTTCCTGGCTGTATGGTATTCCATTGTGTGTTTCTTCCTTCACTGGGCGTGAGATCTTCCAGGTTCATTCACACTGCAGCCTGCATCTGACCCTCATTCGTTTTAACTGGCCATATAGTATTCCATTGTGTGTCTCTTCTCCCACCGGGCCTGATGTTTTCAAGGTTCACCCATGCCGCAGCCTGCATCTGACCCTCATTCCTTTTCCTGGCGGTATAGTATTCCATTGTGTGTCTCTTTTCTCACTGTGCCTTTTGTCTTCAAGGTTCACCCATGCCGCAGCCTGCTTCTGACCCTCATTCTTTTTCCTGGCTGTGTAGTATTCCATTGCGTGTCTCTTCTCTCACTGGGCCTGATGTATTCAAATTTCCTTCACTCTGCAACCCGCATCTGATCTTCTTTCCTTTTCCTGGCTGTAGAGTATTCCATTTTGTGTCTCTTCTCTCACTGGGTGTGATGTCTTCAAGGTTCATTAACACTGCAGCCTGTGTCTGACCGTCATTCTTTTTACTGGCTGTATAGCATTCCATTGTGTGTGTCTTCTCTTACTGGGCCTGATGTCTTCCAAGTTCACTAACACTGCAGCCTGTGTCTGACCCTCATTTCTTTTCCTGGCTGTGTAGTATTCCATTGTGTGTCTCTTCTCTCACTGGGCCTGAGGTCTTGAATGTTCCTCCACGCTGCATCCTCCCTCTGACCCTCATTCCTTTTCCTGGCTGTGTAGTACTCCATTGTGTGTCTCTTCTCTCACTGGACCTGATGTGTTCAACGTTCGTTCACACTGCAGCCTGCATCTGACATTCATTTCTTTTCCTTGCTCTATGGTATTCCATTGTGTGTCTCTTCCTTCACTGGGCCTGAGACCTTCCAGGTTCATTCACACTGCAGCCTGCATCTGAGCCTCATTCGTTTTAGCTGGCAATATAGTATTCCATTGTGTGTCTCTTCTCCCACCGGGCCTGATGTGTTCAAGGTTCACCCATGCCGCAGCCTGCATCAGACCCTCATTCCTTTTCCTGGCTGTATAGTATTCCATTGTGTGTCTCTTCTCCCACTGGGCCTGATGGCTTCAACGTTCACCCATGCCGCAGCATGCGTCTGACCCTCATTCCTTTTCCTGGCTGTATACTATTCCATAGTGTGTCCCTTGTCTCACTGGGCCTGATGCCTTCAAGGTTCATCCACACTGCAGCTTGTGTCTGACCCTCATTCCATTTCCTGGCTGTATGGTATTTCGTTGTGGGTCTCTTCTCCCACTGTGCGTGATGTCTTCACTTTTCACCCATGCCGCAGCCTGCGTCTGACCCTCATTCCTTTTTCTGGCTGTATAGTATTCCATTGACTGTTTATTCTCTTACTGGGCCTGATGACTTCAAGTTTCATTCACACTGTAGCCTGCGTCTGACCCTCATTCCTTTTCCTGTCTGTATAGTATTCCATTGTGTGTCTCTTCTACCACTGGGCATGATGTCTTCCAGGTTCATTCCCACTGCAGCCTGCATCTGACCCTCATTCCTTTTTCTAGATGTATAGTATTCCATTGTTTGTCTCTTCTCCCACTTGGCCTGATGACTTCAAAGTTCACCCACGCCGCAGCCTGCGTGTGACCCTCATTCCTTTTCCTGGCTGAATGGTATTCCATTGTGTGTCTCTTCCTTCACTGGGCGTGCGATCTTCCAGGTTCATTCACACTGCAGCCTGCCTCTGACCCTCATTCGTTTTAACTGGACATATAGTATTCCATTGTGTGTCTCTTCTCCCACCGGGCCTGATGTTTTCAAGGTTCACCCATGCCGCAGCCTGCATCTGACCCTCATTCCTTTTCCTGGCTTTATAGTATTCCATTGTGTGTCTCTTCTCTTACTGGGCCTGATGTCTTCCAGGTTCACTCACACTGCAGCCTGTGTCTGACCCTCATTCCTTTTCCTGGCTGTTTAGTATTCCATTGTGTGTCTCTTCTCTCACTAGGCCTGAGGTCTTGAAGGTTCATCCACGCTGCAGCCTGCATCTGACCCTCATTCCCTTTCCTGGCTCTGTAGTATTCCTTTGAGTGTCTCTTCTCTTACAGGGCCTGATGTCTTCAAGTTTCATTCACACTGCATCCTGCGTCTGACCCTCATTCCTTTTCCTGGCTGTATAGTATTCCATTGTGTGTCTCTTCTCTCACTGGGCCTAATGTCTTCAATGTTCACCCATGCCGCAGCCTGCTTCTGAACCTCTTTCCTTTTCCTTGCTCTATGGTATTCCATTGTGTGTCTCTTCCTTCACTGGGCCTGAGATCTTCCAGGTTCATTCACACTGCAGCCTGCATCTGACGCTCGTTCATTTTAGCTGGCCATATAGTATTCCATTGTGTGTCTCTTCTCCCACCGGGCCTGATGTGTTCAAGGTTCACCCATGCCGCAGCCTGCATCAGACCCTCATTCCTTTTCCTGGCTGTATAGTATTCCATTGTGTGTCTCTTCTCCCACTGGGCCTGATGGCTTCAACGTTCACCCATGCCGCAGCATGCGTCTGACCCTCATTCCTTTTCCTCGCTGGATGGTATTCCATTGTGTGTCTCTTCCTTCACTGGGCCTGAGATCTTCCAGGTTCATTCACACTGCAGCCTGCATCTGACGCTCGTTCGTTTTAGCTGGCCATATAGTATTCCATTGTGTGTCTCTTCTCCCACCGGGCCTGATGTGTTCAAGGTTCACCCATGCCGCAGCCTGCATCAGACCCTCATTCCTTTTCCTGGCTGTATAGTATTCCATTGTGTGTCTCTTCTCCCACTTGGCCTGATGGCTTCAACGTTCACCCATGCCGCAGCATGCGTCTGACCCTCATTCCTTTTCCTGGCTGTATACTATTCCATAGTGTGTCTCTTGTCTCACTGGGCCTGATGCCTTCAAGGTTCATCCACACTGCAGCATGTGTCTGACCCTCATACTTTTTCCTGGCTATATGGTATTTCGTTGTGGGTCTCTTCTCCCACTGTGCGTGATGTCTTCACTTTTCACCCATGCCGCAGCCTGCGTCTGACCCTCATTCCTTTTCCTGGCTGTATAGTATTCCATTAACTGTTTATTCTCTTACTGGGCCTGATGACTTCAAGTTTCATTCACACTGTAGCCTGCGTCTGACCCTCATTCTTTTTCCTGTCTGTATAGTATTCCATTGTGTGTCTCTTCTACCACTGGGCCTGATGTCTTCATGGTTCACCCATGTCGCAGCCTGCGTCTGACCTTCATTCCCTTTCCTGGCTTTATGGTATTCCATTGTTTGTCTGTTCTCCCACTTGGCCTGATGTCTTCAAAGTTCACCCATGCCGCAGCCTGCGTCTGACCCTCATTCCTTTTCCTGGATGTATAGTATTCCATTGTGTGTCTCTTCTACCACTGGGCCTGATGTCTTCAAGGTTCATCCATGCCGCAGCCTGCGTCTGACCTTCATTCCTTTTCCTGGCTTTATGGTAGTCCATTGTTTCTCTCTTCTCCCACTTGGCCTGATGACTTCAAAGTTCACCCACGCCGCAGCCTGCGTCTGACCCTCATTCCTTTTCCTGGCTGTATGGTATTCCATTGTGTGTTTCTTCCTTCACTGGGCGTGAGATCTTCCAGGTTCATTCACACTGCAGCCTGCATCTGACCCTCATTCGTTTTAACTGGCCATATAGTATTCCATTGTGTGTCTCTTCTCCCACCGGGCCTGATGTTTTCAAGGTTCACCCATGCCGCAGCCTGCATCTGACCCTCAATCCTTTTCCTGGCTGTATAGTATTCCGTTGTGTGTCTCTTTTCTCACTGTGCCTTTTGTCTTCAAGGTTCACCCATGCCGCAGCATGCTTCTGACCCTCATTCTTTTTCCTGGCTGTGTAGTATTCCATTGCGTGTCTCTTCTCTCACTGGGCCTGATGTATTCAAATTTCCTTCACTCTGCAACCCGCATCTGATCTTCTTTCCTTTTCCTGGCTGTAGAGTATTCCATTTTGTGTCTCTTCTCTCACTGGGTGTGATGTCTTCAAGGTTCATTAACACTGCAGCCTGTGTCTGACCGTCATTCTTTTTACTGGCTGTATAGCATTCCATTGTGTGTGTCTTCCCTTACTGGGCCTGATGTCTTCCAAGTTCACTAACACTGCAGCCTGTGTCTGACCCTCATTTCTTTTCCTGGCTTTGTAGTATTCCATTGTGTGTCTCTTCTCTCACTAGGCCTGAGGTCTTGAATGTTCCTCCACGCTGCATCCTCCCTCTGACCCTCATTCCTTTTCCTGGCTGTGTAGTACTCCATTGTGTGTCTCTTCTCTCACTGGACCTGATGTGTTCAACGTTCGTTCACACTGCAGCCTGCATCTGACATTCATTTCTTTTCCTTGCTCTATGGTATTCCATTGTGTGTCTCTTCCTTCACTGGGCCTGAGATCTTCCAGGTTCATTCACACTGCAGCCTGCATCTGAGCCTCATTCGTTTTAGCTGGCAATATAGTATTCCATTGTGTGTCTCTTCTCCCACCGGGCCTGATGTGTTCAAGGTTCACCCATGCCGCAGCCTGCATCAGACCCTCATTCCTTTTCCTGGCTGTATAGTATTCCATTGTGTGTCTCTTCTCCCACTGGGCCTGATGGCTTCAACGTTCACCCATGCCGCAGCATGCGTCTGACCCTCATTCCTTTTCCTGGCTGTATACTATTCCATAGTGTGTCCCTTGTCTCACTGGGCCTGATGCCTTCAAGGTTCATCCACACTGCAGCTTGTGTCTGACCCTCATTCCATTTCCTGGCTGTATGGTATTTCGTTGTGGGTCTCTTCTCCCACTGTGCGTGATGTCTTCACTTTTCACCCATGCCGCAGCCTGCGTCTGACCCTCATTCCTTTTCCTGGCTGTATAGTATTCCATTGACTGTTTATTCTCTTACTGGGCCTGATGACTTCAAGTTTCATTCACACTGTAGCCTGCGTCTGACCCTCATTCCTTTTCCTGTCTGTATAGTATTCCATTGTGTGTCTCTTCTCTTACTGGGCCTGATGTCTTCCAGGTTCATTCCCACTGCAGCCTGCATCTGACCCTCATTCCTTTTTCTAGATGTATAGTATTCCATTGTGTGTCTCTTCTCCCACTGGGCCTGATGCCTTCAAAGTTCACCCATGCCGCAGCCTGCGTCTGACCCTCATTCCTTTTCCTGGATGTATAGTATTCCATTGTGTGTCTCTTCTACCACTGGGCCTGATGTCTTCAAGGTTCACCCATGCCACAGCCTGCGTCTGACCTTCATTCCATTTCCTGGCTTTATGGTATTCCATTGTTTGTCTCTTCTCCCACTTGGCCTGATGACTTCAAAGTTCACCCACGCCGCAGCCTGCGTCTGACCCTCATTCCTTTTCCTGGCTGTATGGTATTCCATTGTGTGTCTCTTCCTTCACTGGGCGTGAGTTCTTCCAGGTTCATTCACACTGCAGCCTGCATCTGACCCTCATTCGTTGTAACTGGACATATAGTATTCCATTGTGTGTCTCTTCTCCCACCGGGCCTGATGTTTTCAAGGTTCACCCATGCCGCAGCCTGCATCTGACCCTCATTCCTTTTCCTGGCTGTATAGTATTCCATTGTGTGTCTCTTCTCTTACTGGGCCTGATGTCTTCCAGGTTCACTCACACTGCAGCCTGTGTCTGACCCTCATTCCTTTTCCTGGCTGTTTAGTATTCCATTGTGTGTCTCTTCTCTCACTAGGCCTGAGGTCTTGAAGGTTCATCCACGCTGCAGCCTGCATCTGACCCTCATTCCCTTTCCTGGCTCTGTAGTATTCCATTGAGTGTCTCTTCTCTTACAGGGTCTGATGTCTTCAAGTTTCATTCACACTGCATCGTGCGTCTGACCCTCATTCCTTTTCCTGGCTGTATAGTATTCCATTGTGTGTCTCTTCTCTCACTGGGCCTAATGTCTTCAATGTTCACCCATGCCGCAGCCTGCTTCTGAACCTCTTTCCTTTTCCTTGCTCTATGGTATTCCATTGTGTGTCTCTTCCTTCACTGGGCCTGAGATCTTCCAGGTTCATTCACACTGCAGCCTGCATCTGACGCTCGTTCATTTTAGCTGGCCATATAGTATTCCATTGTGTGTCTCTTCTCCCACCGGGCCTGATGTGTTCAAGGTTCACCCATGCCGCAGCCTGCATCAGACCCTCATTCCTTTTCCTGGCTGTATAGTATTCCATTGTGTGTCTCTTCTCCCACTGGGCCTGATGGCTTCAACGTTCACCCATGCCGCAGCATGCGTCTGACCCTCATTCCTTTTCCTCGCTGGATGGTATTCCATTGTGTGTCTCTTCCTTCACTGGGCCTGAGATCTTCCAGGTTCATTCACACTGCAGCCTGCATCTGACGCTCGTTCGTTTTAGCTGGCCATATAGTATTCCATTGTGTGTCTCTTCTCCCACCGGGCCTGATGTGTTCAAGGTTCACCCATGCCGCAGCCTGCATCAGACCCTCATTCCTTTTCCTGGCTGTATAGTATTCCATTGTGTGTCTCTTCTCCCACTTGGCCTGATGGCTTCAACGTTCACCCATGCCGCAGCATGCGTCTGACCCTCATTCCTTTTCCTGGCTGTATACTATTCCATAGTGTGTCTCTTGTCTCACTGGGCCTGATGCCTTCAAGGTTCATCCACACTGCAGCCTGTGTCTGACCCTCATACTTTTTCCTGGCTATATGGTATTTCGTTGTGGGTCTCTTCTCCCACTGTGCGTGATGTCTTCACTTTTCACCCATGCCGCAGCCTGCGTCTGACCCTCATTCCTTTTCCTGGCTGTATAGTATTCCATTAACTGTTTATTCTCTTACTGGGCCTGATGACTTCAAGTTTCATTCACACAGTAGCCTGCGTCTGACCCTCATTCTTTTTCCTGTCTGCATAGTATTCCATCGTGTGTCTCTTCTACCACTGGGCCTGATGTCTTCATGGTTCACCCATGTCGCAGCCTGCGTCTGACCTTCATTCCCTTTCCTGGCTTTATGGTATTCCATTGTTTGTCTGTTCTCCCACTTGGCCTGATGTCTTCAAAGTTCACCCATGCCGCAGCCTGCGTCTGACCCTCATTCCTTTTCCTGGATGTATAGTATTCCATTGTGTGTCTCTTCTACCACTGGGCCTGATGTCTTCAAGGTTCATCCATGTCGCAGCCTGCGTCTGACCTTCATTCCTTTTCCTGGCTTTATGGTAGTCCATTGTTTCTCTCTTCTCCCACTTGGCCTGATGACTTCAAAGTTCACCCACGCCGCAGCCTGCGTCTGACCCTCATTCCTTTTCCTGGCTGTATGGTATTCCATTGTGTGTTTCTTCCTTCACTGGGCGTGAGATCTTCCAGGTTCATTCACACTGCCGCCTGCATCTGAGCCTCATTCGTTTTAACTGGCCATATAGTATTCCATTGTGTGTCTCTTCTCCCACCGGGCCTGATGTTTTCAAGGTTCACCCATGCCGCAGCCTGCATCTGACCCTCATTCCTTTTCCTGGTTGTATAGTATTCCATTGTGTGTCTCTTTTCTCACTGTGCCTTTTGTCTTCAAGGTTCACCCATGCCGCAGCCTGCTTCTGACCCTCATTCTTTTTCCTGGCTGTGTAGTATTCCATTGCGTGTCTCTTCTCTCACTGGGCCTGATGTATTCAAATTTCCTTCACTCTGCAACCCGCATCTGATCTTCTTTCCTTTTCCTGGCTGTAGAGTATTCCATTTTGTGTCTCTTCTCTCACTGGGTGTGATGTCTTCAAGGTTCATTAGCACTGCAGCCTGTGTCTGACCGTCATTCTTTTTACTGGCTGTATAGCATTCCATTGTGTGTGTCTTCTCTTACTGGGCCTGATGTCTTCCAAGTTCACTAACACTGCAGCCTGTGTCTGACCCTCATTTCTTTTCCTGGCTGTGTAGTATTCCATTGTGTGTCTCTTCTCTCACTAGGCCTGAGGTCTTGAATGTTCCTCCATGCTGCATCCTCCCTCTGACCCTCATTCCTTTTCCTGGCTGTGTAGTACTCCATTGTGTGTCTCTTCTCTCACTGGACCTGATGTGTTCAACGTTCGTTCACACTGCAGCCTGCATCTGACATTCATTTCTTTTCCTTGCTCTATAGTATTCCATTGTGTGTCTCTTCCTTCACTGGGCCTGAGATCTTCCAGGTTCATTCACACTGCAGCCTGCATCTGAGCCTCATTCGTTTTAGCTGGCAATATAGTATTCCATTGTGTGTCTCTTCTCCCACCGGGCCTGATGTGTTCAAGGTTCACCCATGCCGCAGCCTGCATCAGACCCTCATTCCTTTTCCTGGCTGTATAGTATTCCATTGTGTGTCTCTTCTCCCACTGGGCCTGATGGCTTCAACGTTCACCCATGCCGCAGCATGCGTCTGACCCTCATTCCTTTTCCTGGCTGTATACTATTCCATAGTGTGTCCCTTGTCTCACTGGGCCTGATGCCTTCAAGGTTCATCCACACTGCAGCTTGTGTCTGACCCTCATTCCATTTCCTGGCTGTATGGTATTTCGTTGTGGGTCTCTTCTCCCACTGTGCGTGATGTCTTCACTTTTCACCCATGCCGCAGCCTGCGTCTGACCCTCATTCCTTTTCCTGGCTGTATAGTATTCCATTGACTGTTTATTCTCTTACTGGGCCTGATGACTTCAAGTTTCATTCACACTGTAGCCTGCGTCTGACCCTCATTCCTTTTCCTGTCTGTATAGTATTCCATTGTGTGTCTCTTCTCTTACTGGGCCTGATGTCTTCCAGGTTCATTCCCACTGCAGCCTGCATCTGAACCTCATTCCTTTTTCTAGATGTATAGTATTCCATTGTGTGTCTCTTCTCCCACTGGGCCTGATGTCTTCAAAGTTCACCCATGCCGCAGCCTGCGTCTGACCCTCATTCCTTTTCCTGGATGTATAGTATTCCATTGTGTGTCTCTTCTACCACTGGGCCTGATGTCTTCAAGGTTCACCCATGCCGCAGCCTGCGTCTGACCTTCATTCCATTTCCTGGCTTTATGGTATTCCATTGTTTGTCTCTTCTCCCACTTGGCCTGATGACTTCAAAGTTCACCCACGCCGCAGCCTGCGTCTGACCCTCATTCCTTTTCCTGGCTGTATGGTATTCCATTGTGTGTCTCTTCCTTCACTGGGCGTGAGTTCTTCCAGGTTCATTCACACTGCAGCCTGCATCTGACCCTCATTCGTTGTAACTGGACATATAGTATTCCATTGTGTGTCTCTTCTCCCACCGGGCCTGATGTTTTCAAGGTTCACCCATGCCGCAGCCTGCATCTGACCCTCATTCCTTTTCCTGGCTGTATAGTATTCCATTGTGTGTCTCTTCTCTTACTGGGCCTGATGTCTTCCAGGTTCACTCACACTGCAGCCTGTGTCTGACCCTCATTCCTTTTCCTGGCTGTTTAGTATTCCATTGTGTGTCTCTTCTCTCACTAGGCCTGAGGTCTTGAAGGTTCATCCACGCTGCAGCCTGCATCTGACCCTCATTCCCTTTCCTGGCTCTGTAGTATTCCATTGAGTGTCTCTTCTCTTACAGGGTCTGATGTCTTCAAGTTTCATTCACACTGCATCGTGCGTCTGACCCTCATTCCTTTTCCTGGCTGTATAGTATTCCATTGTGTGTCTCTTCTCTCACTGGGCCTAATGTCTTCAATGTTCACCCATGCCGCAGCCTGCTTCTGAACCTCTTTCCTTTTCCTTGCTCTATGGTATTCCATTGTGTGTCTCTTCCTTCACTGGGCCTGAGATCTTCCAGGTTCATTCACACTGCAGCCTGCATCTGACGCTCGTTCATTTTAGCTGGCCATATAGTATTCCATTGTGTGTCTCTTCTCCCACCGGGCCTGATGTGTTCAAGGTTCACCCATGCCGCAGCCTGCATCAGACCCTCATTCCTTTTCCTGGCTGTATAGTATTCCATTGTGTGTCTCTTCTCCCACTGGGCCTGATGGCTTCAACGTTCACCCATGCCGCAGCATGCGTCTGACCCTCATTCCTTTTCCTCGCTGGATGGTATTCCATTGTGTGTCTCTTCCTTCACTGGGCCTGAGATCTTCCAGGTTCATTCACACTGCAGCCTGCATCTGACGCTCGTTCGTTTTAGCTGGCCATATAGTATTCCATTGTGTGTCTCTTCTCCCACCGGGCCTGATGTGTTCAAGGTTCACCCATGCCGCAGCCTGCATCAGACCCTCATTCCTTTTCCTGGCTGTATAGTATTCCATTGTGTGTCTCTTCTCCCACTTGGCCTGATGGCTTCAACGTTCACCCATGCCGCAGCATGCGTCTGACCCTCATTCCTTTTCCTGGCTGTATACTATTCCATAGTGTGTCTCTTGTCTCACTGGGCCTGATGCCTTCAAGGTTCATCCACACTGCAGCCTGTGTCTGACCCTCATACTTTTTCCTGGCTATATGGTATTTCGTTGTGGGTCTCTTCTCCCACTGTGCGTGATGTCTTCACTTTTCACCCATGCCGCAGCCTGCGTCTGACCCTCATTCCTTTTCCTGGCTGTATAGTATTCCATTAACTGTTTATTCTCTTACTGGGCCTGATGACTTCAAGTTTCATTCACACAGTAGCCTGCGTCTGACCCTCATTCTTTTTCCTGTCTGCATAGTATTCCATCGTGTGTCTCTTCTACCACTGGGCCTGATGTCTTCATGGTTCACCCATGTCGCAGCCTGCGTCTGACCTTCATTCCCTTTCCTGGCTTTATGGTATTCCATTGTTTGTCTGTTCTCCCACTTGGCCTGATGTCTTCAAAGTTCACCCATGCCGCAGCCTGCGTCTGACCCTCATTCCTTTTCCTGGATGTATAGTATTCCATTGTGTGTCTCTTCTACCACTGGGCCTGATGTCTTCAAGGTTCATCCATGTCGCAGCCTGCGTCTGACCTTCATTCCTTTTCCTGGCTTTATGGTAGTCCATTGTTTCTCTCTTCTCCCACTTGGCCTGATGACTTCAAAGTTCACCCACGCCGCAGCCTGCGTCTGACCCTCATTCCTTTTCCTGGCTGTATGGTATTCCATTGTGTGTTTCTTCCTTCACTGGGCGTGAGATCTTCCAGGTTCATTCACACTGCCGCCTGCATCTGAGCCTCATTCGTTTTAACTGGCCATATAGTATTCCATTGTGTGTCTCTTCTCCCACCGGGCCTGATGTTTTCAAGGTTCACCCATGCCGCAGCCTGCATCTGACCCTCATTCCTTTTCCTGGTTGTATAGTATTCCATTGTGTGTCTCTTTTCTCACTGTGCCTTTTGTCTTCAAGGTTCACCCATGCCGCAGCCTGCTTCTGACCCTCATTCTTTTTCCTGGCTGTGTAGTATTCCATTGCGTGTCTCTTCTCTCACTGGGCCTGATGTATTCAAATTTCCTTCACTCTGCAACCCGCATCTGATCTTCTTTCCTTTTCCTGGCTGTAGAGTATTCCATTTTGTGTCTCTTCTCTCACTGGGTGTGATGTCTTCAAGGTTCATTAGCACTGCAGCCTGTGTCTGACCGTCATTCTTTTTACTGGCTGTATAGCATTCCATTGTGTGTGTCTTCTCTTACTGGGCCTGATGTCTTCCAAGTTCACTAACACTGCAGCCTGTGTCTGACCCTCATTTCTTTTCCTGGCTGTGTAGTATTCCATTGTGTGTCTCTTCTCTCACTAGGCCTGAGGTCTTGAATGTTCCTCCATGCTGCATCCTCCCTCTGACCCTCATTCCTTTTCCTGGCTGTGTAGTACTCCATTGTGTGTCTCTTCTCTCACTGGACCTGATGTGTTCAACGTTCGTTCACACTGCAGCCTGCATCTGACATGCATTTCTTTTCCTTGCTCTATAGTATTCCATTGTGTGTCTCTTCCTTCACTGGGCCTGAGATCTTCCAGGTTCATTCACACTGCAGCCTGCATCTGAGCCTCATTCGTTTTAGCTGGCAATATAGTATTCCATTGTGTGTCTCTTCTCCCACCGGGCCTGATGTGTTCAAGGTTCACCCATGCCGCAGCCTGCATCAGACCCTCATTCCTTTTCCTGGCTGTATAGTATTCCATTGTGTGTCTCTTCTCCCACTGGGCCTGATGGCTTCAACGTTCACCCATGCCGCAGCATGCGTCTGACCCTCATTCCTTTTCCTGGCTGTATACTATTCCATAGTGTGTCCCTTGTCTCACTGGGCCTGATGCCTTCAAGGTTCATCCACACTGCAGCTTGTGTTTGACCCTCATTCCATTTCCTGGCTGTATGGTATTTCGTTGTGGGTCTCTTCTCCCACTGTGCGTGATGTCTTCACTTTTCACCCATGCCGCAGCCTGCGTCTGACCCTCATTCCTTTTCCTGGCTGTATAGTATTCCATTGACTGTTTATTCTCTTACTGGGCCTGATGACTTCAAGTTTCATTCACACTGTAGCCTGCGTCTGACCCTCATTCCTTTTCCTGTCTGTATAGTATTCCATTGTGTGTCTCTTCTCTTACTGGGCCTGATGTCTTCCAGGTTCATTCCCACTGCAGCCTGCATCTGACCCTCATTCCTTTTTCTAGATGTATAGTATTACATTGTGTGTCTCTTCTCCCACTGGGCCTGATGTCTTCAAAGTTCACCCATGCCGCAGCCTGCGTCTGACCCTCATTCCTTTTCCTGGATGTATAGTATTCCATTGTGTGTCTCTTCTACCACTGGGCCTGATGTCTTCAAGGTTCACCCATGCCGCAGCCTGCGTCTGACCTTCATTCCTTTTCCTGGCTTTATGGTATTCCATTGTTTGTCTCTTCTCCCACTTGGCCTGATGACTTCAAAGTTCACCCACGCCGCAGCCTGCGTCTGACCCTCATTCCTTTTCCTGGCTGAATGGTATTCCATTGTGTGTCTCTTCCTTCACTGGGCGTGAGATCTTCCAGGTTCATTCACACTGCAGCCTGCATCTGACCCTCATTCGTTTTAACTGGACATATAGTATTCCATTGTGTGTCTCTTCTCCCACCGGGCCTGATGTTAAGTTTCACCCATGCCGCAGCCTGCATCTGACCCTCATTCCTTTTCCTGGCTGTATAGTATTCCATTGTGTGTCTCTTCTCTTACTGGGCCTGATGTCTTCCAGGTTCACTCACACTGCAGCCTGTGTCTGACCCTCATTCCTTTTCCTGGCTGTTTAGTATTCCATTGTGTGTCTCTTCTCTCACTAGGCCTGAGGTCTTGAAGGTTCATCCACGCTGCAGCCTGCATCTGACCCTCATCCCCTTTCCTGGCTCTGTAGTATTCCATTGAGTGTCTCTTCTCTTACAGGGCCTGATGTCTTCAAGTTTCATTCACACTGCATCCTGCGTCTGACCCTCATTCCTTTTCCTGGCTGTATAGTATTCCATTGTGTGTCTCCTCTCTCACTGGGCCTAATGTCTTCAATGTTCACCCATGCCGCAGCCTGCTTCTGAACCTCTTTCCTTTTCCTTGCTCTATGGTATTCCATTGTGTGTCTCTTCCTTCACTGGGCCTGAGATCTTCCAGGTTCATTCACACTGCAGCCTGCATCTGACGCTCGTTCATTTTAGCTGGCCATATAGTATTCCATTGTGTGTCTCTTCTCCCACCGGGCCTGATGTGTTCAAGGTTCACCCATGCCGCAGCCTGCATCAGACCCTCATTCCTTTTCCTGGCTGTATAGCATTCCATTGTGTGTCTCTTCTCCCACTGGGCCTGATGGCTTCAACGTTCACCCATGCCGCAGCATGCGTCTGACCCTCATTCCTTTTCCTCGCTGGATGGTATTCCATTGTGTGTCTCTTCCTTCACTGGGCCTGAGATCTTCCAGGTTCATTCACACTGCAGCCTGCATCTGACGCTCGTTCGTTTTAGCTGGCCATATAGTATTCCATTGTGTGTCTCTTCTCCCACCGGGCCTGAAGTATTCAAGGTTCACCCATGCCGCAGCCTGCATCAGACCCTCATTCCTTTTCCTGGCGGTATACTATTCCATAGTGTGTCTCTTGTCTCACTGGGCCTGATGCCTTCAAGGTTCATCCACACTGCAGCCTGTGTCTGACCCTCATACTTTTTCCTGGCTATATGGTATTTCGCTGTGGGTCTCTTCTCCCACTGTGCGTGATGTCTTCACTTTTCACCCATGCCGCAGCCTGCGTCTGACCCTCATTCCTTTTCCTGGCTGTATAGTATTCCATTAACTGTTTATTCTCTTACTGGGCCTGAGGACTTCAAGTTTCATTCACACTGTAGCCTGCGTCTGACCCTCATTCTTTTTCCTGTCTGTATAGTATTCCATTGTGTGTCTCTTCTACCACTGGGCCTGATGTCTTCATGGTTCACCCATGTCGCAGCCTGCGTCTGACCTTCATTCCCTTTCCTGGCTTTATGGTATTCCATTGTTTGTCTGTTCTCCCACTTGGCCTGATGTCTTCAAAGTTCACCCATGCCGCAGCCTGCGTCTGACCCTCATTCCTTTTCCTGGATGTATAGTATTCCATTGTGTGTCTCTTCTACCACTGGGCCTGATGTCTTCAAGGTTCGTCCATGCCGCAGCCTGCGTCTGACCTTCATTCCTTTTCCTGGCTTTATGGTAGTCCATTGTTTCTCTCTTCTCCCACTTGGCCTGATGACTTCAAAGTTCACCCACGCCGCAGCCTGCGTCTGACCCTCATTCCTTTTCCTGGCTGTATGGTATTCCATTGTGTGTTTCTTCCTTCACCGGGCGTGAGATCTTCCAGGTTCATTCACACTGCAGCCTGCATCTGACCCTCATTCGTTTTAACTGGCCATATAGTATTCCATTGTGTGTCTCTTCTCCCACCGGGCCTGATGTTTTCAAGGTTCACCCATGCCGCAGCCTGCATCTGACCCTCATTCCTTTTCCTGGCTGTATAGTATTCCATTGTGTGTCTCTTTTCTCACTGTGCCTTTTGTCTTCAAGGTTCACCCATGCCGCAGCCTGCTTCTGACCCTCATTCTTTTTCCTGGCTGTGTAGTATTCCATTGCGTGTCTCTTCTCTCACTGGGCCTGATGTATTCAAATTTCCTTCACTCTGCAACCCGCATCTGATCTTCTTTCCTTTTCCTGGCTGTAGAGTATTCCATTTTGTGTCTCTTCTCTCACTGGGTGTGATGTCTTCAAGGTTCATTAGCACTGCAGCCTGTGTCTGACCGTCATTCTTTTTACTGGCTGTATAGCATTCCATTGTGTGTGTCTTCTCTTACTGGGCCTGATGTCTTCCAAGTTCACTAACACTGCAGCCTGTGTCTGACCCTCATTTCTTTTCCTGGCTGTGTAGTATTCCATTGTGTGTCTCTTCTCTCACTAGGCCTGAGGTCTTGAATGTTCCTCCACGCTGCATCCTCCCTCTGACCCTCATTCCTTTTCCTGGCTGTGTAGTACTCCATTGTGTGTCTCTTCTCTCACTGGACCTGATGTGTTCAACGTTCGTTCACACTGCAGCCTGCATCTGACATGCATTTCTTTTCCTTGCTCTATGGTATTCCATTGTGTGTCTCTTCCTTCACTGGGCCTGAGATCTTCCAGGTTCATTCACACTGCAGCCTGCATCTGAGCCTCATTCGTTTTAGCTGGCAATATAGTATTCCATTGTGTGTCTCTTCTCCCACCGGGCCTGATGTGTTCAAGGTTCACCCATGCCGCAGCCTGCATCAGACCCTCATTCCTTTTCCTGGCTGTATAGTATTCCATTGTGTGTCTCTTCTCCCACTGGGCCTGATGGCTTCAACGTTCACCCATGCCGCAGCATGCGTCTGACCCTCATTCCTTTTCCTGGCTGTATACTATTCCATAGTGTGTCCCTTGTCTCACTGGGCCTGATGCCTTCAAGGTTCATCCACACTGCAGCTTGTGTCTGACCCTCATTCCATTTCATGGCTGTATGGTATTTCGTTGTGGGTCTCTTCTCCCACTGTGCGTGATGTCTTCACTTTTCACCCATGCCGCAGCCTGCGTCTGACCCTCATTCCTTTTCCTGGCTGTATAGTATTCCATTGACTGTTTATTCTCTTACTGGGCCTGATGACTTCAAGTTTCATTCACACTGTAGCCTGCGTCTGACCCTCATTCCTTTTCCTGTCTGTATAGTATTCCATTGTGTGTCTCTTCTCTTACTGGGCCTGATGTCTTCCAGGTTCATTCCAACTGCAGCCTGCATCTGACCCTCATTCCTTTTTCTAGATGTATAGTATTCCATTGTGTGTCTCTTCTCCCACTGGGCCTGATGTCTTCAAAGTTCACCCATGCCGCAGCCTGCGTCTGACCCTCATTCCTTTTCCTGGATGTATAGTATTCCATTGTGTGTCTCTTCTACCACTGGGCCTGATGTCTTCAAGTTTCACCCATGCCGCAGCCTGCGTCTGACCTTCATTCCTTTTCCTGGCTTTATGGTATTCCATTGTTTGTCTCTTCTCCCACTTGGCCTGATGACTTCAAAGTTCACCCACGCTGCAGCCTGCGTCTGACCCTCATTCCTTTTCCTGGCTGAATGGTAATCCATTGTGTGTCTCTTCCTTCACTGGGCGTGAGATCTTCCAGGTTCATTCACACTGCAGCCTGCATCTGACCCTCATTCGTTTTAACTGGACATATAGTATTCCATTGTGTGTCTCTTCTCCCACCGCGCCTGATGTTTTCAAGGTTCACCCATGCCGCAGCCTGCATCTGACCCTCATTCCTTTTCCTGGCTGTATAGTATTCCATTGTGTGTCTCTTCTCTTACTGGGCCTGATGTCTTCCAGGTTCACTCACACTGCAGCCTGTGTCTGACCCTCATTCCTTTTCCTGGCTGTTTAGTATTCCATTGTGTGTCTCTTCTCTCACTAGGCCTGAGGTCTTGAAGGTTCATCCACGCTGCAGCCTGCATCTGACCCTCATTCCCTTTCCTGGCTCTGTAGTATTCCATTGAGTGTCTCTTCTCTTACAGGGCCTGATGTCTTCAAGTTTCATTCACACTGCATCCTGCGTCTGACCCTCATTCCTTTTCCTGGCTGTATAGTATTCCATTGTGTGTCTCTTCTCTCACTGGGCCTAATGTCTTCAATGTTCACCCATGCCGCAGCCTGCTTCTGAACCTCTTTCCTTTTCCTTGCTCTATGGTATTCCATTGTGTGTCTCTTCCTTCACTGGGCCTGAGGTCTTCCAGGTTCATTCACACTGCAGCCTGCATCTGACGCTCGTTCATTTTAGCTGGCCATATAGTATTCCATTGTGTGTCTCTTCTCCCACCGGGCCTGATGTGTTCAAGGTTCACCCATGCCGCAGCCTGCATCAGACCCTCATTCCTTTTCCTGGCTGTATAGTATTCCATTGTGTGTCTCTTCTCCCACTGGGCCTGATGGCTTCAACGTTCACCCATGCCGCAGCATGCGTCTGACCCTCATTCCTTTTCCTCGCTGGATGGTATTCCATTGTGTGTCTCTTCCTTCACTGGGCCTGAGATCTTCCAGGTTCATTCACACTGCAGCCTGCATCTGACGCTCGTTCGTTTTAGCTGGCCATATAGTATTCCATTGTGTGTCTCTTCTCCCACTGGGCCTGATGTGTTCAAGGTTCACCCATGCCGCAGCCTGCATCAGACCCTCATTCCTTTTCCTGGCTGTATAGTATTCCATTGTGTGTCTCTTCTCCCACTGGGCCTGATGGCTTCAACGTTCACCCATGCCGCAGCATGCGTCTGACCCTCATTCCTTTTCCTGGCTGTATACTATTCCATAGTGTGTCTCTTGTCTCACTGGGCCTGATGCCTTCAAGGTTCATCCACACTGCAGCCTGTGTCTGACCCTCATACTTTTTCCTGGCTATATGGTATTTCGTTGTGGGTCTCTTCTCCCACTGTGCGTGATGTCTTCACTTTTCACCCATGCCGCAGCCTGCGTCTGACCCTCATTCCTTTTCCTGGCTGTATAGTATTCCATTAACTGTTTATTCTCTTACTGGGCCTGATGACTTCAAGTTTCATTCACACAGTAGCCTGCGTCTGACCCTCATTCTTTTTCCTGTCTGCATAGTATTCCATTGTGTGTCTCTTCTACCACTGGGCCTGATGTCTTCATGGTTCACCCATGTCGCAGCCTGCGTCTGACCTTCATTCCCTTTCCTGGCTTTATGGTATTCCATTGTTTGTCTGTTCTCCCACTTGGCCTGATGTCTTCAAAGTTCACCCATGCCGCAGC